>NC_050591.1:24135718-24225718 GCF_013368585.1 Megalops cyprinoides
GGAGTCAAGCCTGCATCTGGCTTTCATCCTATATCTAGTTTCCATTCCACCGCTGGTTTTAACAGAGCCATTGAAATTGCTGCTTGGTTGAGAGGCTGCATCGTGTCACCGGGTTTATTTCATGCAGGTTGTAGACACCCGGCTTTTAAAGATGGCGCTGCCTCTCAACTGCTTTTGCAGAATTCCATCACATGTGGTTTTGTTTGCAGAGCTGGTAACGTACCCTTGCATGACCGGGAGGACTTCCGCAGGACCCAGTGCAGGATGTTTTACAAGTGTTTGAATGAAAACCAGAACCAACGCACACCTTGAGCAGCATTCTCCTGCTAACAATCAGAAATGACTGCAGCTAAAGGCATCAAACACAATAGATCATGAGCAAAACAGAAAATGCACGCATGCACACACACACACACACACACACACACACGCACACACGTGCATGCACACACACACACACACGCACACGCACACACACACACACACACACACACGCACACACGTGCATGCACACACACACACACACGCACGCACGCACACACACACACTGACAGTGGTCTACATTAAATGATATTATCGGCTGCTAAAGAACAAATGACCCAGAGCAGACAGGCGTCACCGTCTCTCCCTGCTCTTAGGCTGTAATCCCCTCTCAGTGTTACATAACCAGAATCCATGAGGGCTTGACACTTCACAGCAGGACACGGCAGGTCACAGACACGTCTGTCAGCACACAGACAGCAGGGCTTTCACTGAACAGAATACAAGAGATATATACAAGAGAAATTCAGAGAGACAGATAGGAGACCGGCATACCTTTTAATGATTATCGTGTTTCACTACAACATTTACATTAGGGCATGCAGATATATATGTACACATCCATACCAGTCTGACAGGGTGATGAAGGCATGAGGGACACCACAACTTGACTGTGTTTGATACCCAAATTTGCACGGTCACATGTCTCTGCACATGTGCTCCATACGCACACCACCACGCTGCCTCCAGGCCACTCGAATCGTTTATTTCAAAAGTCACAATTACTCTCAATCTGCATTGTGAGGGCTCAATTATTAGGACCAGAATATCTTTAACAAGCAGTTTAAACACCTGCTGCATAACCCGCCCCCTCCCTCTTCCTGTTGCTCTCTCCCTCTTTAGCTCCCTCATCCTCTCCCCTCGCCCTCCCCTCTCTCTAGCTCTCCTTCTCTCCCTCATTCCATTCCTCCTTCCCCCTTCCCTCCTTCTTCCCCTCTCTCTCGATCTCAGCTCACCCTCCCTCCCTCCCTCTCAGCAGGGGAGAGATTGTGCTGATTCTGTCTGTAAACTACAGCTGCGCGGGATCAAAATAGAACAGAGAGCACATCATTAGCAGCTGGGTTTATTAAAAACAAAGAATGGGAAACAGTGTGTGTATGTGTGTGTGTGTGTGTGTGAGAGAGAGAGAGAGAGAGAGAGAGAGAGAGGGAGAGAGAGAGAGAGAGAGGAAGATAAAGAGTGAGAGAAAGGCAGGGAGAATGAAAGATAGAGAGAGAAGGGTAGAGAGCAGGGTAGAGAGTCTTTAATATCACTTACAAAGTATATTTTTGAAAAATGAAAATTAACAAAACATACTTTTTTTGGACACATGGTCAAAAAACAAAAACCCCAACAGCCTTATACGTTAGGTTTCAGTCATTTCTGAAGCATTTATACACTTAGCACAAGGTTTTCTTCCTCATCAATATGACAAAGCACACTATTTATCTGAATTCTCCTGAGCTGTTATATCAGTTATAAAAGGTATGCTCTAGTTTCAGTCTGGCCCGTATTATTGTCCTTAAAATGAACAAAAACTATTTTGATATCAGTAAGAGACTGTGAGTGGGAGGAGAGAAGCTGAATTGATACAAGCAGACTCAGACCCAGCTGAGAATCATCCATGGCTATGGCTCTGCATGAGCAGCTGGTATCACAGTGCAGTCTGGCACACGGAGGAGAAACAGACAAAATCAGAGAGAAAATGAGAGAGAGAGAGAGAGAGAAAGAGACAGAGAGAAAATGAGACAGAGGAAGAGAGAGATGACCTGCTGTGATGCTCGGGCTGTGAGAGGATTTCAGAGCTGAAAGAGGTGATCCGATCCACAGCGCTCTGTCGGTGTCTCTCTTCACAGTGTTGCTGAGCGTATCAGACATGTGTGTCACACCTCTTTGACAGGCTTCTGCTGACAGCTACTCCATAAACCGTCATCAGTTCAATAAACAATCTTCTCTACATTATCAACTTGGCAAGGTCCCAGATAATGACACCATGAAAAGATGCCCGGGAAACAGAAAAACCATGATATACTTACACATGCATATGGTCGGACACCCACACAATACACGTGTGCACATGCACATACTCACACGCACATGGATGCAGCTGCACAAACTTTTTCACTGGGGCTACTGAAGGCTCCTGTCTGTCCTCGACATCAAACCCTACTGAGCACACATACAACAGCCCCTGCCAGAGGCCTTGAGACAGAGGGCTATAAATCTAACCCCACAGCAGAGCTCTGCAGTGAAGTGGACAGCCACTTGAAGGGCAGAGCGTTGCTGCAGTTCTGGCAGGGGTTGAGGAACGTACCAGCAACGCCAGATGTGCCACTGATACGAATGCCATGCTTCTGAGACTTCTCAGAGAGGTGCAGTGCATTCGCAGTGATGAGAGCTGTAAAAAGCGCCTCACTGGCCATTCTCTCGGGGCAGATAGAGGTTAATGTGCCAGACACTCAGGTATGAGGCAGAGCCTATGAGCTTCTTGTTTCACCACTGAAGCAGCACGAGAGAGGGAAAGCAACATGAGAGAGGGAAAGATGTGAGGGGCTTCTCTGTTTTCTCGGGAAGGATAAGAGGAGCCTGTTGCCTGATCCGTGATGAAAAATGATCCGGAGGAACAGCAACTTCTGGAGAAACCAGAGGAACTATTTTCCTCTTAAAAAAAAAAGAAGAATGGAGAAAAAAAAGAAGACTGGATGGAATAAATCAGGCTGGACTGGAACGTGGTAAACAGTGCCATGAGGCAGAGAGAGGGGAAGGACGGAGAGAGAGAGAGAGAACGAAGGAAGAAAGAAAGGAAAAGGAAGGAGAGACAGAACGCGGAGGGAAGGTCGAAAAAGTCAGAGAGAGAGAGGGACAGAGAAAGGGGGGGGGGAGGGGAAAGACGGACAGAGGACGGCAAAGAGCGAGAGGGGTTGGAAATGAAAGCCTGAGTTTTGGGAAGAGAGGAAAAGAGGGAGAGGGGAGGAGGAGCACCCCCTTGGGGGAGCATCATGCCAAGATGAGACATTCAGCGCTTGACTCAACTTTCCACTGTGTTCACCACTGCGATCAGCATTTCAAGAAACATTACAATGCACACTGTTGCAAACACGTCTGCTCTTCTACAATCATGGGGGTGGTCTGTAGTAAGGTGAAGCACACACGGACAGACAGACAAACCGGTGGACAGGCAGAGTGCAGGTCTTTGGCAGTGGCACTGCCAGGCCTCCCAGAATGCATCCTGTTTCCAGTTAATGCAGTTTAAATAAATAATGGGGCTCTCTGTCCTGACAACATCCTGTCTCCAGAAGCTCAATAAGTCTCCAATGATGCAGGCACAATGACATTATGTGCTCCAAGGAAACGCTGGAGTGCAGCACTACGGAAGAAGAGAGAAGAAGAGGGAAGACCAGGGGGGGGGGCGGGGGGTAACACAGACGCCTGTCTCATCTTTTTCACAGATATCTGCTGCAACTTGTTCAGCCCTCTTCCCTGAACACATCTGTAACTATTCATCTACAAATACTTCTCCTACAACATCTACAAAAGCAGCTGTCCGAACAGTATGTACATCTTCTCAGACGAAAGCAAGTCTGTCAATGCATCAGTTTAAATCTAGAGCTTTTGTAACGGACATCGATCCACAACACCCTGAACTCAGTGCAAACACAGAACACTACTCTCATATCAGACTGAATAAATGCTGGCTGTAATGCTCCATGTGTTGCATGCTCCATCTGACGCATACAACTAAGCATGTGCTGTGAGCCCCTCCCCACTATGACAGAATGCCCATAGTCAACACCTGAGACTCACTCAGCCATGCAGCCAACAGGACACCATGTCTGGTGCGTGCGTGTGTGTGTGTCTGTGTGTGTGTGTGTGTGTGTTTGTGTATGTGTGTGGTCCCAGCATCTCAGCGTGAGATCAGCAACGCCCTGCATTTCAACCCATCGCAACACAATCGCAGACGAGTCAAAGTGGCTGTAAATAAATAAAAACAAAGCCGGCGGTGGCAAGTTTCATTCATTCATTCATTCATTCATGCGCAGAATCGCGCAGTTCAGCAGACCATTCATAAAAGCCATGAACACAGACGGGCCGAGAGGCTTAATTTTCCCACAGTAGGGGAATTACACCAGTATGACATCCCCCTGCCTGCCCCCCCTCTCCCCTGCCCCACCCCCCCACTGCTTCCCTCAGCTGTGAGGGAAGTACAACTTCAACTCTGGCACACAAGCCATACTGCAGACTAGCGTATTACGCTGATAGTGCGCCATATGTTTTCCACTGAGATTAGTTTCCCAGCAGAGAAGAAAAAAGCACAGAAATAATTAGCAAGAGGAGGAAAAGCCCGCACAGCTCATGATTACAGCTAAAATTAGCGCCAGGTGGCTCCTGGCCCTGACACTTTCGCTGCCCCGCGTGGGGGTGGGGTGGGGGGGCGCACGGATTTACCATGACGATGATGGTGTGGGGTCGGCTGACGGCGTCCCCCTCCTCCAGGGGCAGGACCTCCAGGGACAGCTGCTCCTGGCGACGGGGGCAGATGTGCGAGCAGTTCCTCCGCACCACAGAGCGGAAGGCTTGCAGGAGCACCACGCTGGCCGCGCAGCCCATGTCTGCGTCCCGTGAGGGGATGGGGCGAGGGGGGGGGGGGGGCGGTGGGGGTGGAGGGGGGAGAGCCGCAATTCCCGATCCCGTCCGCTCGGCCCGTCTGCGCTGCGGCCGCACCGCTAGACACTGGCAGCCTTGTCTCACGCGGCTCTGCCTACAGTGCAGCTGCACACAGCTGGCCCGTCCAATAGCAGCCCGCCGTGCTCATCAGCTGACCAGAACGAGCAGCCAAAAGGAAACGGTACGCACACACACACTCCGTCACACACACACACACACTCACTCTCTCTCTCTCTCTTTCTCTGTTTCTCTCTCTCTCTAACTCCCTCCGTTTCTCTCCGTTTCTCTCTTCACACACATGCACGTACATACGCACACACAGCCAAACAGACTGACAAAAAACAATGTGTGGCCAGAATATGTAACACTATAAACAACAGCAAAGGGGGGAAAGCATGTCTGTGCATGTGTGTCTCCACTTTTAATCAATCAGTCAGCTGAAGCAGCAGCAACTCCCAGCTGTTGTAACCCAGCGAACCCCTGCACTCAGCTCTGGTCCTGATGGCATCTGCTGCACACCCCACTCCCCCTCTCCCCCTCTGTCTCTCTGTCTCTCTTCCTCTCTTGTGTTAGGCTCCTGGGTCAGCTCAGTGAGATATTAAACTCAGTCTGCGCAGTGCTAAGCCCTGTAAGATGCTGTGCTGACCGGGGAGGAACAGAAATCTCTCTGTTATTAAGGAGGGGTTTTATTGCCCTGTTCTGAGCGGGGCAGGGCTGACGTGTTTACGGCCGAGGTTGAACGGCAGTGTGCGTGGGACTCCGGAGCGTCTGCAGAAGGGTGGAGACTCAGAGTGGAATTGTGTATGTGTGTTTGTGTGTGTGTGTGTGTGTGTGTGTGTGTGTGTGTGTGTGTGTGTGTGTGGGGGGGGGGGGGGGGGGGGGGATTTCGGGACTGTTGAGGAAGGTAGAACATATGCGTGAAATTCGAAATTCTACAACAAGCTTGGGCCAAGCCTGGGAATGAGCATATGTTCACCAGCTTTGAGCTTTAGATGAATCTCTCTGGTCTCTTTCCTCTTAACCCTCTTAGAATCCAGCTTAGCCCTAGCTATCTGTGTTTAAGATGTCATCTAAAACAATGTCCCAAGATCATTCAAGCCCTGAAAGCTGACTTCCCATAACCCCAGGTTCACTGTACTGGTACAGGATGTCTAGTGGACAGGCCTGGCCTCACAGGACAACGGCAGCTGGAGCCTATCTTGTTGTTAAGTGCATTGTGAAAGCCTGAGCTAAGCCATTCCAGGCCACATCCACCTTTCAAACTGTTGTTCGCTGAGAACAATTAGGTGATTAGGGATCTGCAGTTTAACCAGTGCATGACCTGGACACAGCTCACCAGCAAGCCAAAAAACCCATTGCCTACAGACTCCCGCTCGCATTTCACTTAACACACTGTTCAAAACAAGTGACCTTTTTCAGTACATTCAAATGTTGGCAGATACTGCTCTTAGTTTGGTTTAGATTAAGGATAAAAATTCAGGATAAATTTCAAATGAAGACCCATTCTCTGCATGTGATATCTGGAGCTCATTGACCACCACCGGTTTAGAAGTTTGCCTAAGTACATACAGAATATTAACAAGACCACATTCCCTCACTAAAAAATGTTACTCACGCAAAAGACAGATTTATGACAGAGACAATCCATTTATCCTTGCAGGGGTTTGCAAATGACCTTAACACACAGCCATCCAAAGTGAAACGTGACCATGAAATTCACTGTATTAAAATACCTGACATATCCTTCCCAAAACTGAGCATGCTTGAGCTATATCATGGGTTTGTCAATTTCTCTCAGATTCCTCCATTTCCCTGACACACATCCCTCCAGTCCTTAGTTTTTCGATAGCATTTATCTGTCACACCTGTTGCATCACACACCAACCCCGCTCTAAGAGGTCATTCCCTCCTTGAGGCATGTCCGTATGTCCATTCTGAGGCCTGACTTTAATGTTGCCATGGCATTTGTTCACATCCAGCATATTGTGAGTCTCACCTAACAAACAGGAGACAGGGAGCATCAGAGGTGTGAACCGTTACGCATGGCTGCTTCCATCTAAATCCAACACGTGATTGACATTCCACACAAGAGGTGAGTGAGGGCTTGGTGACACTGGCCATTCCACTGGTATCTCAACAGCTACCGAGGCCAAATTCTTTGCGCCTCTGGCAACAGGCATTCCATTTATTTTCAGCTCTCTCTTGTCATACAATCATCAGATCGGCGGAGAGAGGAAGACGGAAACCCCCTGCCTCGCATTCCACATAAAAAAAAAAAAAACCCACAGCACTCTTCACTGGCTTCTTTGCTTTCAAAGTCTGATCCTATTAAATATGATCAGGTTCAGTCATACGCTTCGTCTGTCTGAGATACCCTGACATTCTCTGTTTGGAGGCAAAGCTTTGTAGTTCCCTTCAAAAGCCCTCCACTGTTCAGTGCAGAAGACTTAATATTTACAGGTAAAAATGTGACCTTTGTAGAAACATGGCACTTGCTAGAGGCAGAGATTGTAAACTGACTGTCTCATGTAATGTTTTGTGAATACAATTATGCGCCGTTATTAAATCAAACACTGATGGAAAATTACATGAGCTTGCAGAATCTCCTTCTGCCCCAAATTACATATAACACAAAACACACACGCAAATGACAAGGCGTAATTCATTTTAAAAGAGCAAAGCTATTACCTCTGAGCGATTAAGAAAGTGAATGCAGAGGCTCATCCTCTTTTCATAAAGACCAGCTAATGCCTTTTCAGGAGCTGCATAATCTTGGTGCTAACAGACAAGAGCAGATAATCTTAGGAATGCTATATTTCTGTTGTGATTAGTCTTTAGTATGCATCTGAGAACAGCTTCTTTCTCACATCTGACACATCCCTGAACAATGCACAGACACACAGTTATACACAGATAAACACACACACACACACACACACACACCAGGCACACCTTCAAAAGCAGCACATCTCAAGCAGAAGCATCTCAGAGCACACATGCATTTTTTAACAAAATTTGTGTGCATGTATGCAGACACACACATGCACTTAAACCTGTCCGTGCGCTTGTGTACTGGCCCATCACTGACCTGGATGTGCTCCTTGTCTCGGAACAGTGCCAGCGGTGATCCCATGTTCACAGACGCAGGGGCACGCTCATGTGAGGAAAACGAGCACGCTCACTCCTTTCCTTTCCACAGCTGGTCTTTGGGTCGGTATTATTTAAAGACCCAAAAATAACACAGACTTCCTTTGTGCGGTTCCCCTACAATGCCCCTGCTGTCCCGTGCCCACACAACAATGCCACAGCGGTGCCAGGGAATCACTTTTTTCCCGGGTGCCACGTCGCCTATCTGAGGGTAGGCAGTAAGGGCAGTCCTTGGTAGCTCCACTAGCATGGACGCCATGTTTGCGGTTGCTACTGATGTTGTCATGGAGTGAATATAGGGATGAGCTTAGATGGGATGAAGCCCATACAAAGGGAACCCCCTCTTCACAGTTGTGTGGAGATGTGTGGAGTTAAGCTGAAGGGGGGCTCAAACCCTGGGTGGGACACTACTGTGTACTTCAGCAACACACAGGCCAGGAATATCTCCAGCTGTACAAATGGGTAATACAGCATGCAGTAATGTAGCCCAGACAATGTCAGCTACGCTGTTAAGCATGCCTTCAGTGAATAAATACTGCAATACTTATTTGGTGAGAGACGCATTTGCAGAATGATAAAAACCCCCTACACAACCCATGTTCTATGTCTCACTAATGGACACTGAGCTTAATTGCCTTTTTTTTACTGAACAGAAGACAGAGCAGTGGGAACTTTTCCCCGCTCTGCTCCCGTCCCTCTCTCTCTCTTTCCCCTCCCCCCATCATTCTCCCTCTAAATTTTTCCCCTCCATCTCTCTCCCCCTCTCTTTTGGAGGCAGGCTGGATGTTCTGTGTTACCCAGAATGCATTACGTCACCCACCCAATGACGAGCATGAGAACCCATCGACGTATCTGCCTGCTTTTCTCCCTGCGTTATTTTATCACCGGGACCAAACCATAGCACAGGATTACCTCAGAAATGTTCAATTGAAACAAGCTTGTCTCCAATTTAACACTTTACAGCTGTGCATTCTGGCATGGGAGAGGGAGCCATGAGAAATCCAAATCCCTCCTTAACAAGATCACGCGTCATAATTGCAGAAAAAAGGGAAATGGTAGCAAGCAGGGGGTTCCATATTTATGAGGGTGGATTCCATGTTAGACTTTCTGATCTAAGAGCGTAAACATTAATAGATTTATAAGCTCTGTAAATTATTCTTTTTCTATTTTTGATGTTTCTATCCAGGCAAATGTTCCCTGAGCTCAATGTGGTAATGTAGGAATGGAATAATATGTTTCTATGACTACAGCTATTGGATACTGTCACTCAGGGCTTAGAATTCTCAGTAAATGTCACTCTCATTGTCACTCTGAGAATTCTAAGTAAAGGACAAAAAGGTCAAACTTTCAAATGTGCTACTGACAAGCCACAGCCTTAAAATTCCCCAGTTTTATGCATCATCTGAAAGTCCACTTTGAGATCTGTCAATAGATTGCCCCATGATGAGGCTTAGAATCTTTACGGAGCAAAACTTACATTTAGCACAGTATGGGGTCTAAACTTGAGCTGGTTTGTTTTGTTTATGTTTAATGTGAAGTACGAGCAACCACTGCCTCCGATCAAAGATTTCTTTGAAAAACCTCAAGTCACAGGATATGGTGCACCTAGTCAAAACTGCAACACTTTTACACAAAACCACGGGCCACCTGATGGAGATAGTGCTTTCTGCAGTGACTAACTGCTTGACCTAACTCATTAAAAACAAAAGACAATAAATTCACCTCTAATGATCCCTGTTGAAAAAAAAACCCAGACTATTTCCTGCACATGAATACTCAGACATTCCATCTTGAGTTTTGGAGGTGCTACAAGACTTCAAGCTAAGGAATGATAGTTTTCTTGCAGCTGTTGCAGAATCTGACGCGTTAATGATGGATGTTCTCATGAACTCTGAACTTCCATTGCCATCTAGCGCCGAGCCCAAAACACGACAGCCATCAAAGGGAAACTGCCACTTAAGGAATCTTTCCCAAGATGGAGATTCTTGAGTGTATTTCTGCGCATCTGCGTGTAATGCGATACATTTGTCTCCAGGGGGCGCCCTCGTCCTAAAATGATCATTTAAAAGGCTGGCCATCTGAACGTGTGTTTATGGAAGGAAACTATTAAAGTGGCTTGAAAGGAGAATTTAGGTCTCGCGCACGGGGGGATTGTGTAAATCTTAAAGCAAGAGGATGTCAAAAGTTTCCGTCTGAGCTCCTACAAGTCTCTTCCTTCCCTCCAAGATTGCTGAAAGGAAGAGGTCCTTTAGCTGCACACCCTCCGCAGCCACAAAGAACAGACCAAAAGTAGCGGATTGAAAAGAAAAAAGCTCTTGCTTTTTAACTCTTACTGCAGAAGCACATTTGAAATCGCAATCGCGGCAAGAATAAGCATAGCGCAACTGTAGCAACCATTACATAATTGTCGCCTTCTAATGCTAGATGTTAAGACAGAGTACTGATTGTCATCTTTCGACTGACAGGAACACGCAGTGAAAACAGAAATCCAATACACACACAAACAGCACTGTCGGGGACTGCACTTTCTCATTAATTCATCGTCCCACACGTCAGCTCTTTTCCTCCCGCGACCGTAGGACCAGAGAGTCACACGACGTGTCGCTCACTCATGCTGCGCACGGCCGGTCACAAAGCACGCTGTATTTACTCACAGCGCATTCTCTCTCCCCCTTCCTCCCTACGTGCCCCCTTCCCCAGTGTCCGTCTGTGCAGATGTATGAAACGTACAGATTTTCCTCTATGGGAAAACACGTATGGGTTAATTTTTCTGAGCGTCCAAACTTCCTGACTACATGTTTCGTATTAATCAAACGCGGGAGGGCAATGCGCCCAACACGAAACCCTCTTCGAGGCCAATGAACAGGAACTCCAATACGACCTCAACCGGATTCTGACCTACTTTACGCCGCTGCAGTGATAATCTTTTCGAGACAAGGATGCTGGATCGGGGCTGTGTTCCTATTGTCTGAGCGTCATACGTTATGGTCTTCCAGCAGGAAAAAAACAATAACAGTGCCACGCTCTCAACGTCGCCCCCCCCCCTTCTTTTTTAGAATAGTGTAATTAGAACCAGATTGAGAGGGGTGGGCAAGAGAAGCCGGGCTTGTAGTCTATGCTGCTGATTAAATGGGAGTTCTTGTCCTCCAGGGCTGAAAAGAATGAGGGAAAAAATACAAAAAAATATAAAAAACTAGGAAGAGCCAAGATACCACAGTATTTTCTTTCCACTTAAACTGCCTTTCAGCCACGTCTCGCTTCCTTATTGCTTGTGTCCACACCTCAGTTCATTGACCTGGTGAGAATAAGGCAAAAATTTGTAGCTCAGTTGTCAGGCACACTTGACTTAAGTAAGATACAATGGCATTGATTACACACAGGCCCTATGCATGTGACACAGTGTAAAAGTCTGTGAAGTCTGCCCGTAGCAGTGTCTGAAATGCAGAGTGAATCATGGCGCAGATTTCTGGTCTGCGTTCAGGACTCCACTGAGTTTATATTGCTTTTTTTCAGAACCCTGGCTCCTGCGAACAGGCAGCGTATAACACACAAACCCCTAGACGGCCTGGATGGATGGCAAAGCTGCGCTGAAGACTTCTCCTGATGTCCGCTGTTAGGTTATACACTTTGTCTCTCCCCCCCCCCCCCCCCCCATACCCTCCCTGTTCGTTTCAGGGACCCCGCCGGGCGCGTTGGCCCGCGCCGGCCCTGCTGCCTCCCGCTGCCAGGGCTGATCCACAGATTCGAGAAACTGCAATTATGCCCGAACCACACTGTGCCTCTAGTGCTGCCGGCGAACATAAACACCAGCACATTCTGCGTCCGACTCTTTGTTTGCTTCCCCCCTTTGACGCTGGAGAGGTTTTGTGTTTAGGAGTTTGTTCTGTGGAGCCCGCTTCCCTGGGGCGTTTATCAGCGTGACACGTTCCCCGGACTGTCAGCTGGAAGCGGTGGTGGCACTGGGCCAGCGGGGCTGATGGAGGTGTTTATGACATGCGGGTTCTATGTGTGGGGGATTCAGTCAAATTTAAACCTCGCCATAAAATCAGCAACAGCACTCTTTCTCCTTTCCAGTTCCAAGAAAGCAACGAGTGCGCAAACCTTCTTCGTGTCTACATAAGCGTTCTTTCTATAGAATTGTTGTTCTGGTAAGTGTCATGGTACTTTGAAATGAATTGTGTATTTTTCTGTGTGCTGATGAAACATTCATGAGGCTTTAACAAGCGATATTGCTCATAGGCAAAGCAGGACACTGTGGGCTCAGCAGATGGTGCGCTGATCAACAAGGCCTACACAGACATTTTCTATGACGCACCAGCTCTCTAGGTTTTGGGGTAATAGTGTATTAAATCACTTGGCCTAGCTTAATCCTGGGGTGCTATGCCTCCTTGTCCAGCAACACAAAAGCTTGTCCATTCCCAATTTTTTTAAAATCCCTTTTATAACAGCGACAAAAAGCTTGATTGACTGAAGATGATAATTCATTTCAGTCGAGTTCACTTTTCAGGTAACCTAATGGCCACATGGACAGGACTCTGATTTAGTGCTCTTCCTCTCCCATTAATTTTATTAGTAAGAGACACCTGACAGGTTAAAAAAAGAATGAAGCTCAGCTGAACCACCTGCAACTGCATGTCCATGTCTTAACACAGCACCTACCAGAAAATTAAAGTCTGACTCCTGTACCCCACTGAACTGTGCTCTGGGCATAGAACAGCATCCCTCTGTTCAGAGACAGGCCACCCGCATGGAAGTGCAAATGGCATTTGCTGTGATAGGGTCCAAACAGAGTTACACACAGACCCCCTCTCCCTTTCCTTATAGTGGCTCGCTTAACACGCCACTCTGGGCACCAGTCCAGCACCCCACTGGACAAGCAGCCTGGCCCTCAGCGGTAGGCCTTCAAGCGCAGTCACCAGGGTGACTGGTGCCAGCCTATGCTTACTGAGAGTGTGGTACCAAGAGTGTGATGCGGTAAGAATGGATCAGTTCTCAGGACTGCTTGTGCTGTGCGGGGATATGAAAAACCCTTGTCTAGAGTCCACAGAACAATGACCCCATTCAAAGGCATTACTCCACCTGCCTCATGCCAGGTGCAGCAAGATGCTTTGTTATAAGAACAGCCAGCCCTCCTCGGCTCGCTGTACTGATACAAATGCAGGGCGCCTTGCCACTGCGCAAACCTCACAATTAGGTATAATTGAGTGGTAAAAAGGGGGAGAAAGGAAAAGATCATCCCTGCCAAGGGAAGGACTGCGCCGGGGAGGGGGGGAGAGAGAGGTAGAGGAACGGCTAAAGGGTGAAGCATAACCTTACCGTGGGTGACGGCAGCGATGCCACCAGCGAGGAATGAGTTTGGCACGACGGCAGGGTAGTGGCAGAGCATCGGCACGCCGCCGGCCAGCTCTGAATGTGTAGAGAGGGAGGCAGAATGGAAGCGGCATATTCCGCCCTTTCACTCAGGAATGCAATCACGCTTCCCGCTTCTACTTCTACAACTGAGGGCTCTTTAAGGAGGCTCCGGACTATTATTAGACTGGTCTGTGCATGCATTTTCTTCTGATTCTGTAACATTGTTAAACAATAAATTTCAACCGTTCTTATAGAAGAAGGTACCGCAGCCAGACCGGATTTGTTTTAGACGCATAATCGCCCTCATAGCTCTTCTCAGGTGAAAGCCTAGCTTGAAGGGCAGACATCTTTACTAGCTTTCCCTGATGGAACACACAGCTTATGAATACACTCCCACATACCACCAAAAATCTTCAAGGAGGCACAAAGCGTAATTTGTCCTTCTCAAGGGTGGTGAGAGAGAGTGGGAGGGGCAGGCAGCAAAGTAGCTCTCTACTTGTAAATGCCAGCTTCTGGGTTTAACCTTAAGGAAGAGGGGGGTGTGCTGTTGATTTCATGACCAAGATCCTCAACCTCAATAGGCTTCAGTGAAAAAGTGCTTAGACCAACAGCCTGCAGGATTATATGTGGGGGCAGCAGTAGGGTGTAGTGGTAAGGAGAAGGGCTGATAACCAATAGGTTGCCAATTCAGTTTCCAACCACCTTGGGTAACAGACTTAACCTGAATTCACAGATTAAATATCCAGGTATATACATGGATAACATGTAAAAAATTGCAAGCTATATAAGCCACTACAGTTAAGAGCATCTGCAATGCAAATGCAATGCAATCCAATGCAATGTAATATCTAGTGACAAACTGCAAGCCCCCCTGATCAGGGGCACCGGCAATATTATTAAGGGTGGGAAGGCGACCAAACTCTGAAAAGGAAACACATCTCAGAACAATCTGCCTGCAGGTAATGTCTCAGGGGGGACTGAATGCGTTGCAGCGACTAGTGTGGTTACAGGCCGACAGCCTGCTCTCCGTCTTCACCTATCACCTGCTCCCCCGGCAGACAGTCAAAAGAGCAATGCCTCTGAAAAAAACTCTCCATCCTGCTCTCCCACAACCCCCCCCCCCCCCCCCAATCCATCCCCCCCCGAGGTCCAGACCTGTCTGCAGCCCGACCGAGCGTGCTAATCCCCCCAGAGCCGGAGCAGGCGGTGGGCCCGGGACAGCGGGAGCCGGGAAGCGCGGGTCTGAGGTCAGCATGTCCTGCCACGGGACAGTACGAGTCACCCGGCCTCGGAGCTGAGATCACACACAGCTCAGACACTGGGGCGATTCAGGCAGAGGCGAGCCGACCAAGCATATCACAACACTGCCGCTTCTGATGCACTGTGGATTTGCCCCACAGTCCTCTCTGCCTCTTCACTAAATGAGACGTTCAGGGACACGCGCCCCACCCGGGCACCACAGGCTACGCTGCCACGCTTTGTTCAGGCACTCGTAAAAATGTCTCAGTTTACAACTCAGTCGTATTATGTGTTGATAACCAGAACATTTTTTATCATTAGGCAATGCCATCTACTGGTTTACAAAATCTATAAACATCTCGATTAAACAATGAACAGCTCCATTACAATCACTGTGTTTCCCACAGCACAGTGAGCACAGCAGGGTTGCAAGCCATCTTCCACCATCGGCTTGAAACCCACCTCTACAGACTGCATCACTTATTTCCTAACTAGTTACAACACCTAATCCTTGTATATAACCATGGGGTACTGCATTTTAATACTAGTCATTGACATTTTTTTTCAGCTTGGGCACTAACACCATGTTCAGATGTGGTCTGTTGGTTTCCGTACGCACTGCAGTTCGTGTGGCCTTATTACATGCATTTCTGTATCTTTGCTTTGTAAGCCACTCTGGATAAGAATATCTACCAAGTGAGTATATGTAAATGGATATGAAGCCAATACCACCGAAAGCCATAGACTAGGAACACAGCCCTGTGTGCATCCTCCTGAAGCCAAGTGCTTAAAGGAGAGAAGATTTCAGGCTGACCCTCTGGCCGCAGGCTCTTAAACCCATCCTTCAACACTGCTATGAGGTACAATTAAACAGGTTCACATTTAGGGAGCAGCACGTGTCTGCCTGGACCACAGCCAAAGGAGGCCAACCACAATTAATACCAGGGATTAAGAAATGAGCACACAGCCAAAAGGCTCTCAGGTTCACTCATTCATATACAACGCTGTTCTGCTCCCCTGAGTGCTCAACGGCCTTGAACCTGTCCATAACATACCCGGTACCTGACACCAAAGAAGAAGGGCCTGTATCAAGAGATATTGCTTAAATCACTGTGACCCCCCTGCACCAAGCTGGGAGGCCTCCAACTGTCCTCTCCAGAGAGGCATCATGGGAGAGAAGCTGAAAAGCTACAGAGGGAACGAGCAACAGAGCAAAAGTGGGATGGAAGCCAAGGTAAGAAAACTGCATGAGTTTAGCTCACGAGGATCAAACAATGGCAAACGTTTAACTGGTTAAGACAAAATCAAATGGAGAAAATGTTTATTTCCTCTTTCCACTTGTGCTCAACAAAAGTATTTCACCGTGAGCCAGGTTTTTAAGAGCACCCTCTGTTTCATGTTCCTGTTTGCCAGAAGTTTTTTTTTTACCCCACCCACATTCACTCTCCACACTGCGAGACAACGATGCGCCTCATTCTTCATTCTTCAGGTGGGGGTGGGCGGGGGGAGGGGGGTGGGGGGTTGGAGACAGTTTTATTTATGCATATTTTTTCCTTCTGATTATCCAAGGCCGCTTCCAGGCCGGGCCGTTATACAGTGCGCATATTCCCTGCGCATGCAAGGGAATGCGAGTGAAGTCATTCTCAATGTGTCCCACAGGGCGATCTCAGCCTATACCCCTCAATTCCAGAGCCCAGCGCTCTAACCTCTACTCCACACTGCAGAAAAGACAGAGCACAAGAACAGCGAGAGGACTGAAATGCTGAGACTCCTTCCCCACTGGAACAGACGGTCCTAGCATTCCTGAACTAGGGGCACCATCGCATGACTGAGAGCACCAAAGGTTCTAGAGAGTGGCACAGCTTAGGGTGGCACAGCTGCCATATTGCTCTTGACTGTGAAGGAAAACCAACATGGCGGTTCTCAGCCTTGGAAAAGAGGCATTAACAAAGCGGCCTCTCACAATAAAATGATCTGGGGGACAAAGAGAGAGAGAGAGAGAGAAAAAAAAAACATGAAACAAAACAAATACCTACAACTTCCCTGTGGGAAAGAGCGGGCATCACATTAACAAGGTCCCGCACAAAGTGGAGCACATGACACCCCTGCTTGGTTTAACAATAATCTGATAATTGATATGCGTGTTCTACTAACGACAGAGCAGCAGGGCTCATTAAGAGGAACTCTGAGCAGCATTAATAATATATAAGCGAATTTTGCATGGTGGCAGTGCCAGTGGCCACTTTCCTAATTGCAGAGGGGGATTAAAATCCTTTCATGGTGTTTGCGGGCTTATGTAAGGCTGTTTGAGTTTCCTCCCCAAAAAAAAAGAAAAAAAAAAAATCTTACATAAGAAAAAGGCTGGTTTGGAAGCAGCCCACCAGCCACTTCATGCATATTGTAAATACATTGCAGGCAGTCATCGCTCTTTTATTAGCAGGGAATAAACACAAAATGTCCTCTAACTTCTGTGTTTATAATGTATGTTTCTTTTATAAGTGACAGTTTTTTTCACTCAGGAGCCTAACTGAAGCACAGGATATCCTTGAGGAACTTGATAAGCTGAGGGTCACAGGAACTCAGCTAAAGTGAAAAAGAAACTTTTGAAGAGCGAGCCTGTTTCCCTGACCAATGCTAAGGCATGAGGGGCAGTCTACTGTGGGGCAGGTCTGTGCTGAAGGGGTTGGAGCAGGGAAAGGAGGGAGAGAGGGAGAGAGAGAGAGTAAAGGGGAAGAGCACGGATGGGTCCTGCCAGCTCACATGGTCTCACGCTGAGCCCTGCCAGCAGAACATCAGATTAATGCAATGTTTACAGGACAGCGGTGAAACCCTTCCCTGTCGCCCCGGCTCAGGCTAGACGCTCTTTCAGCTAGAGTGTTATCGCGGTTCGCTCGGCCCTTGCCTGCGGTGATTCATCTCTGTCTGTCTGTCTGTCTGCTGAAATCTCTCCCTATCTCCCTATCTCTCTCTTTCTCCCTCTCTCCATCTCTCTCTCACACACACGCACGCACACTAGCTGCTGCCAGCTCTGAAAGCCCGGATCAGTGCGGTGCATGTACACACAGAGGGCTGAGAGGCAGCATTGCTCACACAGACGGGTGAAGCAATCAAAGGGGGATCTCAAAAGCCCCTGTGCTCTGTGCTCTCTGGGGGCCCCGCTGAGGCTGCTACAAAGGAGCAGGTCAGGTCTGCGCGTTTGTGTGAGACAACGGCAGGCAGCCCGGCTCTCACACATCCACGAACATCCTGTGGTTGACAGCCAGCAGCCGATGCACATTAAATGCTGTGATCAGCGTGTTACAAAAACACGCTTAGCCACAGCTATCCGCCGAGGAAGACATGACCTGTCGACTTTAGCGATGAACACAACGCGAATTTATATCCTGTAGCAACTGTTTTCAAAAAGCACGCTCCGATGCTGCCTAATAGTGGCAAAGCAGTGTGGGAATGCACCAGTCATGCAATGTCACTGTATCATCCAACAGCATGCAGTGTATCCCCCCCCAGCCCCTCCCTCTCCCTGCCTCTCTCTCTCTCACACACAAACACACGAGAGCGTGTTTATTAAAAGATAACGTCTCGCCCAGGAGGAAACTGGGGATTGTGTCCCCTGAGATGGGAGGAACGAAGATAAAGCCCGAGATTACAGTGATCCCCCCCCTTCGAGTCTGGGAGAGAAATATGTAATAACTTGTGATGTCTGACCCAATTACCCCCTCCATTCCCCCCCCCCAGTCCCCAGCCACCGATTGTCCCCCCCGCGGCCAGGCCTAATCAGAGGCGTGTGACGCCCATCCCGGCCCTTCTGACAGGAAGCATCAACACTAACGGAGGGGAACGGGAGCTCTGCGAATCAAACACGCTTGCCCCCACCCCATCTCCCTTTCTTTATCCAGAGAAAACAGCACCGCTAAGATTAAACACCCTCCACGTATTCTGCAACTTACAAGCGCCCCTCCGGAAGAGAAAGGTCTTACTGGAGCCCAGGTGAGGTGGCTACCGCAGCTGCGAATGGCCCTGTCTGGTCTCTGAATCAGCAGCACTCATGGTTATGACAGTGGGGCCCTGACTAACACTCACAAAAGCCTCCAGAGAGCCGGGTGTCATTAGGAACCTGCAGTTTAACCTTTGTTTTTCATACTTAACAGACACAACACGGTGAGCATCAGAACAGCAGCTTGGGAGCTGTGTTTATAGCCGGAAGGTTGAAGGTTCAAGTCCCGGGTGGGGCTTTCATGCGGTACCCCTGAGCCAGAAATGCTGCGGAAAATATCCAGCTGCACACATGGTTAATGTGTGTAAGTCACCCTGGACTTACAAGGCCTTAAGGCCTCTGCTTAGCCTATAATGTTAAGAAAGGAATCTTTAACATGCCACGGAAAAGCACTGCGATGGGCCATTTTAATATTTGTCTGTATATGATAAACTCTTCCAGTGTAGAACTGGAACAAACAAACTGGACTGTGGGCATCTTGTATAAATATCTGACTAATGCAATACAGAGAAATGGAAGTTGTAGGTAGGGTACTGTATGTTTAGTAAAGTTTACGTAACATGCACAGCTTCTACGGTCATCTACTCTATTATGTTAAGAAGCCACAAGGATGCATGGTGATCAACAGTGGATATTTAAAGAAAACTGTCAATATACATGCAACGAGGAAAATGTAACTGGAAAAAACAAAAAACATAGACTCAATGACCTTCATACAGGGTTCTGGGGAGCAGTGTAAAGCTCCATTAACATCCAAGGTACAGACTAGATATCAGAATCAAACTTTATCAGGATTTTTTGTGACCTTGATATTTTGACATTGTGATCCCATAGGGAAACCTGCGGGGTCTGGGGGAACAGGCCATGTCAACATTTGTGTCACATTTAATCAAAATTCATCACAGTTTGACTGACTGGAAATCGGAAAAGCATACACTGTGCCTCTGTGATCTTGTCCTTTGACCCCATGACCTGAATGTTGGAGTCCAGGACATCATCTGCATCCAGTTTAATGACATCCATGCATAATTACTGGTTGACTGCAAACCAGTTTTGTGATTGAAAAGGATGAAATCACAGAAAACAAAAGTAAGACTAAAAAAAATATCTCTTTCAACATTTTATTGGTACTTGGTTAATCTATGTCAAAATACATCTTTCATAGGTACCATCAAAACATCTCTTTTTTCTCAGAAGTACTGTAGTGTATAGTATTGTAGAGATAACACAAATACCTTTTTTGAAGCTGTGAGAGGCACTGTACCTCTGACTTCCTGTCAGCATGGTGCAATTGCACTGTATGCAGCACAGAGAAAGAAAGTGAGAGAGAAAAGGAGAGACAGAAAAGCAGAGAGGAAGATTTATCTGACAAACTTCTCTCACTGATATAAACATCAACAAAATTACATTCCGTCTCAGTTTACTCCCTCCACCACAACTGCAGACTTGTTTACAGAACAAAATAATTATCAAATATCTTCTTGCTTTCCTAAATTTGCTACAAATGGTTTTCAAATAAACTGCCAATTTTCACCCAGCGTGATGTAAGGCGTCTCTAAAACTGTAGCAAATCACTGTGCTTCACACAATAATCAGTGTAGCTCTGACACTCTGAATCTATGGCTTTGACAGGACAAGACAATTTTTCACTCTTTGAACACCGTGTGGTTGTGTCTGTGATTAAATATGAAAGAGACACAGCAGTGGGGAGAGGCCGTGAGCATGACTGTGTATGCATCGATATATCCGGTAAAAGGTGATTTGCTAAAAACCCCCAACTGAGCACTGTCTAAAAACTGGAGTATAAGACACACACACACACACACACAACAGCACACATGTGAGCACCCACCCACTCACACACACACACACACACACACACACACACACACAGGTCATGGACATTTGAACCACCATGAACAGAGTCTCAAATACAGCCACGCACACGAGAGTGTGCGACTTAACAGTCGAAGCTATCCAAAAATCACCACGGCCTGTTGGTAAGGGCGTGGTTTTTCTGAACTCCACGTGACCCTGCCTCCATATCTGGGTGAGGCACAGCACCGATGCAGAAACACAAGTGTGACTGATCGGCGCTTGGCCTGACAGCCAGCCACCAGACAAAACACACTTGTGATGTATCGGCGCTCAAGGACGGCCCAGACCCTCCATCTATTTTTTCCACTGTCCCCTAATCCGCCCAAGAGCAAAGACGATCCTTCAACGAGACACGCACAACTTCAACCTAAAAACAGCCAAGGGACACTTCAGACTTAAGCCTCGAGTGCAGGGAATTGTGGGTGACGAGTCTGGACCATCATGTGATGGGACAAGTGAAATCATGGGCACTGAAATGTAGCCCTTTTTCCACGGAGGTGTACTCAAATGTAACAAAAAGGCATTTCGTCAGAATGTGACTGCCACTGCGTGAGCCGCGACCGTGGGGCCTACACTGTTATCAACCCGCAAACATGCAGGCATGCGAAACTGTTTTAAAGAAGCCATCAGACAGCGTGAATGTAACCTGCTACACTGGTTTTCATAAAGGGGGACTTGGCTTGTTTGAAATAAACTTTGGCACCTGTTACAGGGGCAAGGCAGAGAGATCAGCGAGGTCCCATGTTGCCCTTGTTATTGTTGTTTCTGCCACAGGGACATCTGACACCCCAGCCTCCTCCGGCAGGGTGACACTCTGACACATTAACAGAGGAAACCGAGAGTGTTTCATCTTCTAAATAACATGGTGCAAAGAAGACTGCTCTCTCACTCCCTCCCTTCCTCCCTCCCCAACGCTCCTCACCCACACACACTCAGTGTAATTATACTGTGCTGGGCATTCCACAGCAGTCTCATTCCAGTCTTACAAAATTCACCAGTATTATGCGATCCTGGATCTGAGTGCCTGATTTTTTTTCACATTTCTCATTTTGTCACTGCAATCTGTCTCTTCATAAAAGATGACCAGTAATCTGCTCAGGACTTAGGACTTATTTGTAGTGTGCCCTATGGAAATTCCTGAGCGAGTCAACTGCACACTATACTGGTACAATAACTGTAATCGCACAGCTACACTGGACCCTCCTCAAGTCATAATCATTTCTGTGACAATTGTAGTTAACATGATTATTTTCCACTGAATGTACTACTGTATCCATAAAATAATATAAAAGTACAAAAAGGACAAATTATTCACTACATAGCAACATTGGTCAGCGTCCCAAACCTTTGAATTGTAATGTAGTGAGGATCCCCCAAATATGTGACCTTTTCTTACAGCCCCACCAGGTTCACAATACTTGGAGCACATAAGCACACTTGCATTTGCAGGCACACTTTTAAGAGTTGTTTTATATATGTGAAACCAATTTGAGGGACAGTTTGCCAGGCCCTCAGTAGCCTTGACGATAGGAAAACATGGAAGTGGAGCCGAATGGTGGGAAACAGCAAGCACAATGATGGAGCCCACCCAAGCACAGCAGTGAGGGACTACAGTCAGGCCTCTTCCTGCATGGTGCCCTGTTTCACATGAGAAAGCGCGGGGCGCACACGGCCGGGCCTTGTGGCCTGGCTGGAAAAGGGACAGGCCTGGGACTCGGGACTGTGGCTTTGGCGTCACGGCGTTGTCATGCAGAGGAAAACACAGCGGCCGAGGCAGCAGCAGATGTCAGCGAAACGCTGAGAACCGCATTCCTCTCCCAGAGCCCCGGAAAACAACACAAGAGGGACATTTCGTGTGGAGTCCCGGCCGCCCGTCGCAGCCGTGTCACAGAGGGTCTCTCATCACGTGGACACTTGCAGATGCAGAGACCGCTGGGGACAGAGGGCGAGGGGTCAGAGGGGTGTGACATGAGACGCAAGAACAACACACACAAACACAGTCCCACAGCAGATGCATGGGGAAAGCGAGAGAAATAGAGAGAGAGAGAGAGAGGGGGAGAGGGAGAGAAAGAGAGAGAGAGAAGAGAGAGAGAGAGATACTCACACTAATCCCATGGACAACGATGTCCTGGCAAAAAAGAAATAGTCAGAGGGAGGGAAAGAAATAGTCTGACCTTTAAAGCTATGTGACCTTCCATATATATGTATATTTGGAAGATGTTGCGAACTTCCTGCCTGGCCTACTCCGCCAACAAACACACTGGTCTGCCATGGTAGGCCAAATTTGGGTCTGTCAATTTCCCGTGAAGCCCTGCCAGTTAAGAATGAGGAGTCTGGACGCACAGGGAAGACCTGCTTGTGGCAATGGGCACTCAGAAGTGTGAGAACCTTCACCTCAGAGCTTGGCAAGGCTTAGCCTTAGCCATCGGAAGGTCAGGCATGAGGTTGACTCTAGCTGTTGATTTAAAACACAGCTGTCTTCAGAATTACACTCATTACAGTGTAAGTCATGCCAGTGAATTAGAAAAACAGAAAGTATGAGGTAAAAAACAGAAAAAGCTGTTATAATGAGTACTGAGTAAGCAATTAATGTCACTGAGTGAATTGCTGTCGTTAGTGACTGAATTTAGTGGAACTGGGGATTTGGCATCTGACTCTTACGGTGAAGAATGTTGGACACTGGCAGGCACCTGGGGCCGATCAGAGATGGATTGAATGGGCTGGTTCTACTGCTACACCAGTGCATCCACACAGAAATACATTACCCAAAACTCCAATACTTTAGCATGTGGAGAGGGAGAGGGAGAACAGAAGAGACTGAGACAAAGAAAAAGAGAACACCACACCAGAGAGTAAGTCGGGGTCTGCTGCTGCTGTCTGTTCCTTTCTCAATGAGTTAGCTGCAGGACACGGAGTGAAGAGGAGGAAGGAAGGGGAGAGACAGAGAGAAGCAGAGGCAGAGGAGTGAAGACTGCCAGTGAGTGCTCCATTCAGGATGTGCAGAGAGAGTCTCACGCCCCAGTGAACGATCCCCCATTGGGCCTGAATCTGCTGACCTGGTTTCCTCCACCGACGCCAAGACCGAGCACTCTCACTCTCTCTCCCCTCTCTCACTCACTCCTACCCTTCAGCTATGTCTCTCACATTCCCCCCTGCTCGTACTCTGGCACATGCTCTCCCCATGTCTCTCTCCCTCTCTCTTTCTCTTCCCCTCATCTCTGTCTTTCTCTCGCTCTCTCTCTCTCGCTCACACACACTACCTGCCAGGTCAGAGTTTCCTGAGTGAAGTGTGGGACAGCAGTGCTGAAATGTATGTTGATGCACAGAAATGTGTGTGTCATCGTGTCTCTCTGTGGGTCATGTCACCACTGTCTGTGTGTCTGAGTCACCGCATGTCACTGTTGGTGTGTAATTGCCTCTCAGAGACTGTCACCATGTATCAGAGTGTGACTGCCACCATTTAACTTTCCATGATTATTAAAATCACACAAACACACACACACACACATATGTGTATAGATGAGATCTTTAGTAATTAGTTGATTCACCAAATAATTAAATAAAGCACTGGTAAAAATAGAGATGTTTTATCTGACTGAAAAGTTTGAATAAATAAGTTAAATGTAACTTGGTGAAAAAGCCCCCCTTGTTGTCCTTCAGGTTTACAGGGAGTGATTTACAGGTCATAGGTTAATTATCCTGTGGAGCAGGAGGCTGGGGTTTGCCTTGGAAATAGAAGGTCCTGAATATGACTTTTTGGTTAGTTTGTGCCAGAGTCCTCTCTGAAAGATGCAATGTCAAAATATTGCATAATTTACCTCAACTTAGCTAGGTCCAAGTGAATTATGTTAGCGATACAACTCCCAACCCAGCAGTTAGTCTATAAATGACATGCAATAAACCTTTGAAGGAATTGCAACACGGTCCTGCATTCTGTTTTAGTGAAACCAGCAGCTGTCTTAGTAAACAATCAAGCCAAAAGTACAGTACAATATTCGCATACGACAAACTGGTCGTCAATACTGATCAAGTCAGCCCTAGCTGCCCAGCTAGCTGCACAGGTTGAACAGAGGTCAATTTATAGTGCTGTACTGCCACCATATCTGGCAAATGAAGACAGAGACAAAGCATTATAGACAAAGAAGTATCTTTCATTAAGGACGGTCATTCAGAATGTCGACGATTCCCACAAATATCAATGAACACATATATATGCATACACAGTCACAGGAATAGTCCTATGAAGTCCACTTAATTTCCATGAGAATAATCACTGCAGGCCAACACATATGTATGTTCAACACTGTCTTTAAGGTAAACCATGTAGAAAACCAAAGAGAACAGTTCTGAAGTTCTGAAGCAAGGCTTCAGAAGCTGTGGTATTTTGTGAATATTGGCAGGGCCTACTCATGCACAGTCCATTAAAATACATTCTTCAATATAGTAGAAAACTTGCAGCAACAATTAATTTGAAGCCAGAAAATATTACTGTTCAGATCTCTGTCTCATGGTCTTTTTGTTGTTTTTGGAGGTTCTAACATACAGATTGTGCTCTTCTGTTGGGAAAGTTTTGAATCACAAAGTGTAGAAAATGATATCTTATCCTGTTTTCAAAAAAAACTTTACAAATAATGATCATTTATTTTTATGCTCCATACTGCCTTTAAGATAGACTGTAGAGCATTTAGAGTACTATTTTAGAAAACAATTTATTTGAAAATCTACAACCTTGGGTCAAACATTTCCACTACATCCTGGTAAGATGAAGTTTCTACCATCACTGTCTTCAATGTTTTGACCAAACACACCTGTCACTTTGCTGTCCTTTTACAAGAGCTATGTCCTTCTCTACTTGGTAGCCCATCTTGAATCCAAATATTAAGAGAAGGCCTTCCAGAACATTCTCTTTTCCAGGGCTTGCTTTACCAAGATGAAAAGCTGCCATCACAGAGGAGAGATAACCCCCTTCAACCACACACACACACACACACACATAAACACAAAAACTCACATGTGTGTGCACACATGAACACACACAGATGCGTGCCCACACACACACACACACACACACCCTTGGGCCTTAATTATTCAGGCTCAGGGGGGCTCTGACTTTGACAGCTGTAGGAGACTCCCCTTGTGGAAGAGGCAGGACATGGCCTGAGTCAGAGCTCTGACTCCAGCTGTGTCACACTGGCTGCTAAAGCTACAGTCCACAGCGGTCGCTGCTCATCTGGGGGGCAGGTGAGGGGGGCCCCTGTACTGGGGCAGGGCCACGCTGGGGCGCACCCGGGGGGGGTGGGGGGTGGTGGGGGGCAGGGGAGGAGGAGGCCCACATGGGGAGCACGAGCGGAAACGGGCACCGGACCAAGTCATCACCGTGACAGGTCCGGCTGTGCCCAGACTCCGGAGCTTTACAGAAACGTGGGGGGAGAGGGGAGGCGCAGGGGGGAGCGGTGGGAGATCATTGAAACCCATACGCCGTCAAAGCTGGCTTTATGAGAGAGCGGAAATGGAAAAGTCCAAGGGGGTCAAAGCAATACAAAACCATGAAAGAAAATATTTTTTTAAAAAAAGAACTGTAGATATGTACACAAAGCAGGCCAAAGAAAGGAAGAAGCCTTATCCAATGACACAACATGTCAGATAGACTCAGATCCCTCTTTGAAGCCGCAGGGACGCAAACTGTACGCTGTTGACATTCAGTGTTTGAGCAATCAGTGTTTTGACACCCTTAAACTGGTGGAAACTGCAATGGCCACAAATGCAGGGAACTTCAAACACCAACTTTAAACTAATTTCCAAATAACCCCCTCAGCTTTCAAATATCACACGGCTGTTTTTAAGTACCCATGACCTCAGCTTATGAGGTGAACACTATACATTAAAAGCTTGATAAAGCAGAAGAGAAATGACCTTATTTAGGCCTATCAATGATAAGGGCTATGCACAGACTGTCTGGAGTCAGGGGCTCAAATCTAAAAAAGGCATGGCTTGGCAACAGTCAATCTGGCAGGTAAGAGAACCTTTGACTTCATGACCAAAAGCACTGGGGCTCAAACCCCCCACCCCCCTCCCCCACATGCACGTACCTGTACAGTGCCACATTGATGGAGAAGCAATGTTGCACACAATATTATTTATGAGCGCTCTTTATATATCCCGATTCATAAGACAAAACTGTACAGGGTGAATAACAGGAAAAGAGATTGATCTCATAATCACACACAAGCATAACTCAAACAAAAACACATACACATACACATAAGCCTCCATGCAGGCACCTGCAGAAGATTTCAATGAAAGGAAAATTGCAACAAAAACAAACAAAGTTTATAACATAATAGTTTTTACTTCAATGTATGCAAATTACAGACATATCGAATTGACATGGATGAGATAAGCGAATATAGCTGAACCGCTATGTAATGCAAGCGCTACCAGGTCTGCGGGTTGATCCATGAGTGCTGATGGCAAGAGTCAGACAAATAGCGAATTTAGATGGACGTTCACTTAGCAGGGAGAATGCTGGTGACAGCAGGGACTGTGTGGAGAATCCTGCTGGCTACAGTCCTGTGAATCCCAGCCATGTCTGGAACCGGTCAGTACTTCAGTGCTTCCCGCTCTGAGCTCCAGAACACATAAATGGTTCTTTCAAGTGCAGAATGTAGCACCTGCCTTATCCCGCAATGCTGGTGACACCCATCTGATTAAGGACGGTTTAAGTCTCTCAGCACGACGTACTGCAGCCTTAGTTCCTCTGCGGGGGACACAATGTGACCTTCCCTAGCGATAATCACCCCAGGAGCCAGGCGCTCAGAAACCAGGCAAAGAGGCTTTCCCCGCTGCATCCCCCGAGCTTCACTCAGAACGACCACAGGCATCCGTTACTATGTGCAGTCGCAATGTGTCTCCATTCCGTTCACAATTTGCCTCCAACTCTGGGCATCCCACTCTAGTGTGCTCACCGAAATTGACTCCGTGTTTCAAGTCATGACGATGAACACAACGTTAAATTAATATATTTTTTTTAAAGAGATCACTTGTACTCCCCCCTGCCAACACTTACTGTGTGATTACTGTTTCAAAGACAGTCGATACAATGAGCTAGCTGCCACGCTGTGATAACAGTGCTGAGGTCTGTTCTCTCTCCCCCTTCATTCTCACAGTCGATTCAGCTATTAAGACTGATAAGAGTGCACCAGTTTATGCACATATAGTCACTCAATTTCTGATAATAGCAGTACTATAAAAGAAACTGGCGTGAGAGGCAAAGACCACTAAATAAGATAAGGGGAAAAAAAAGCTTAGACACCACTAACTTCCCACCCCCTCTTAAATGCGCCCTGATAGGTCAGGGGTCTGCACACGGAAGGTACTGGTAAGAGAGGTCTGCGATACTTATCTATTGCACTTAATGTCAAAGGCCAAGTTATGCTATTTCTGTGTTACAGTCCTCCTTCTATAGTCTTCGGCAGTATGTGTGCATTCAGAATAAGGCCACTCCCCCATTATTTGCAAGTTTACACCATATATGGGGCAAGCATAGTCTGTGGCCTGTACATGTGTGTTGACAGGAAATCCCCTATTTGGGAGATTTTGCTAACAATAAAAAGTCCAAGAAGAATCAGTGTCACGCTGATGAGTAAATAACAGCACTGACAACACTTTAAATAAAATGTATAAATCACTGAGCAATTGTTCTGCTACCCAATAATTACATCCAGAAAGCCCTCTGATGTAAGGCTGAGAGTTTTCTGCCACTTAGAACTCAATAGGATCTGCAGCCCCAGCGTTTTCCTCAGGTGAGCCGCAGCTGTTGTAACGCTGAGTAAATGCGTGCACTTCAACTGCTGCTGTAACCATTAAATTGAATAAAACATTTAAACATAAATTGCTAACAGACTGTGTAAGGTTAAAAAGGTATGGTTGCACTGACAATCTGCTAAACAACTAAATAGTACATACGATTCCATGTGACACTGAAGAACTCTGATGACGATAATATCAGTTTAACCATGTTTCACATTTAATGTGCTGTTCATGTCAACAAAATTAGATGAACAGAAACCTGCAACAAAATATAGTTAACCTACTTTGGGTGGTCGATAGTAGTAGTAGTAGTGATAATAATAATAACAATAGTAATAAGTAAACAAATGAATGCATAAAACTAGTTGTTGCTTGAAGGGAACGATAGTAAGCTAGCAGCTGCATTCCGATAAATCTCGTTTCCCCACCAAATACCCCTCCAAGTGCACTACTGGTCCAGACTGATGTTGCTGTAGCCTACATACGTCAGGTAGCATCCTCATCTTGGGATAGGAGGGCATTTCCCGTGGAAGACCCCGATGCGTTTATTTCTTTCTTTCTTGTAAGCACGGAAAATACCAAAAACTACAACATCGAAAGCACACTGAAATGAGCACACCAACAATCTCCACTCAATGCTCTTGCCGAGCGGGCGGCGTTGTAGTAACCATTTTTCCATTCACAACCTCTTACTCGCCGTCCTATCTCGTTCAATTGCAGCTTTGTAACCAGTTCGCGGCGAAAACGCTCAAAATAATGCAACCCTGTATCGCACGCCGTATCCAAAGAACCGCGATTCTCTTTTGTGCTAAAATAAGTTATTCAGCGAAGACGCTTCTTCCAGTTAACGACCCTGACACACTGGGTATATTTACGAGCTGTGCTCATCATAGAGAGCGCAAGAATGGGCGTCAAGTTCACCAGGCAGGGATGCAATGGTGGGACTCCTATCCCGCACACGATCAATGGGGGATTGCAATAAAAGCGCCAGCATGCGAGCGGAGAGAGTGAAAACACAAATTCGAAAAACCAGAGGTTACACACAAAAAAACAGCATTATCAGCATTGCATATATATTTTTTTATCACACGTGTTTTACGTGTTAGATCCCCAACTCACCGTCACAGCCGAATGTCTCACTGCATTGGATGCGGTTTGCCTGATTTCAGCCGCGGTCCCCGGCTTGAGCAGGTTCTTCGTGAATCTCCGGGTCGATTCCGCTGCCATTACTTCATCAGTCCGGGTCGACACGATTCTTTCTTAAAAGAACAGCTGGGCACTCTTCTTTCTCTACATCAAAATGATGAAACTGTACGTCTCCGTCTGAGCTACAGCGCGTTTCTCCCTCCCTCGCTTTCTCGTTGTGCCTACCACACAGTCAGACAGATCCCCCTTTCACTTTAGCGCTCAGTCCCCCCACAGCTTATACAGTGAAAGGAAGCGGAACTAATGTTCCATCTCTCCCCGAGTCCCCCTCTCTCGATATGCAACGACCGAGAACGACAGCACGGTTCTGCAAATGAAGAGTAACTGTAAGGAAAAAAAAAACGAGTAGGAAATTCCCCGTGCGTGTGGTATTTACTTTACACTTTCAAAATGCATATGATGTGATAAACTGAAACGACACAACGGTACTATAGCGTATTGTACAGACAATGTTATAACAAGAGTTTTAAATAGTATTAAAAGTCAGTTCTCATCACAAATATGACAAACATTACATTAAACCAAGAAACTGATCCTCAGAATTTTCACTGGGACCACATCAATTCGGGCTATAGGTGTCGTTTAGAGCGGGATCGTTGATATATAGCGCCCCACTGAGGCTGAAAAAAAATACTATATTATTGAAAAGATGACTCTAGACAAGACTTAACCATTTATGAGAAGCACTTAATTTACCTTCATCTATCTATCTATCTATCTATCTATCTATCTATCTATCTATCTATCTATCTATCCATCTATCTGTCTGTCTGTCTGTCTATCTATCTATCCAAATCTGTGTGCTCATATATGATAGAGGTAGTGCAAAGTATCGGTGAAATGTTGGAATTTTATACTAATAGAATTGCTTTGATGGAAAGCAACATTAGAGGACATGGAAATTTCGCAGACCGCACATATGATAATGCATTCTACCGACTAATTTCATACTAACGACTGTACAGTTTATTCGCACTGTCAGTAACATGTTCGTTGCAAAGGGCCGACTGTGCAAAGTTTAATCTCTAGCAAACAGCCTATCGGTTGCGCTGAGCTACGTATTCTGCGCCAACGATAGTTTGAAGGAATGTCCACACGTTCTTTGGGGCCATGCGAACGCTTGGTTTTCCAGATGTTTTCAGGAGGGTTCAACTGCAAACTAAAACGCCAAGAGAGCAAGAGTGATGACTGTAATCTGAGGAGAAGTCTGTCCTCTTTCCGTTAGCTTCCCATCGTCAACTCCATGTTGAACTTACTGAAACTCCCTGGGGAGAGATGTGGCACTAAAAATACACGACAGGAATTTAAGACCTTGAAATATTTTGTATTCTCTAAATGTTTGCCTCGATTGATAATATCTTAGTGTCGCGTTGCATGGCTGTATTAGCTGAATAATTTGATAACTAGGGATTTACATCGTACAGCCATTTCTTGGACATGCTGAAATAATCTGTGCGTAATACGTGATGACTCGGAGATGACAATAATTGATAAAGCTAAAATCAATTTCTGAATCAAATACTCAAAAAACAAAACTGCTGTAGTATTTCAACGCAATCGCTAAAATTGACGTAAGCGAAGATCATTGCTCATTTAGCAGGCTCTGTCTCCCCCGTGTGTCTCCTTTACGGCATTGCGCCAAGATCTCTGACATTGCAGATATTCCAGCGTTTTTAACTTTATAAACGTGGCGCCACCAAACACTTACACCAGCTCGTGAGAATTAAAATGTTTAAATACGTAGGGACAACGATGACGAGTCCTAACAATAAGAAAAACACATTTAAATATATGAATAGACTTAAAATGAATTAAGACAAACTGGTTCATCTGCATTCCGAAAAATTAAATGTTTCCTTTGTGACACGCCATATCGGCAAGTGTATTAGGAGTGTTGCTGTGTTCGATGTGCACTGTACAACATCTCCACTTCAGTTTACCTCTTTTAACCTAGCATAAACATCACTCACGTTTTCAGGCCTATTGTTTAATAACCAATGATTTTGACTAATAATCACAGATCATAACAACCCAATTCTGTCCTTTACTACAAGTTTGTAGTTATTGAATTTGTTACTAGATTACTATTGCACAGAGATACAAAGAGAACACCAGGGAGGGCTAGAGGGATAAATTTGGAGGTGGAGCTATTAGTTAGCCTGTAACCATAACTTCTCTGCTTCCACTTCTTTTTCTTACTTCACTATTATTCTACTGCTACTACCATTACTACAACCTCAAATTCTACACATTGTATATATTGTAACACATAATTTGTACCTGGTTGCATTGTGAAATAATCAAATCACTTCTTAACCGCAAATATACCGTTCTATTTAGTTTTTGTTGTTGTTTTTATTTTCGTGTTCTGCCCAGTAGATGGAGACAAAGTAGAAGAAATAAAGCTACAAAACTGTACCTGCAACTTGACCTTGAAATAACATCATCCGAGTGATACAGATGAAAAACGCGTCATATAAAATCTGGGGAGAAAACAGTTAGCATAATTCTATATATTATGCTATAATCATGTATTCATGTGTTGTTTGAATGAAGGTCACACATTGTAGGATGCAGGGGTCTGCGTAATGGCCACTTTTAGATTATATTTTTATTTTTAAATGCACCACCCTGCTGAAATTGAAGTCTTTCAGTTTTTGCTGAACTAGGAGAATGAAATACTTTCATCACAAAGAAGATTCCATCAATGCCCTCTCCTGTCTAATAATGCATTACTGAGATGGGGCGAAGGGGAAATGACACCTTCAGACACTGACATTCTCTGGTATTGCAGGACATTTCAGGACATAAGCATGTGGATTAATTATGGCTGATCATCAATCCAATTACGTATCTCAATAAGAGTGAATAGAACAAATAAATAATGGCAACACAGCACAGCACTTGTCCTGACACTGGAAATGCTGCCAGATGGAAATGTGCCAAATGGAGACATGAAAAAAGCCACGGATGTTCCCCTGTTAAGCCCCCACTGATTCTGCCTTCCCTGTTCCCATTGACACTTTTACTCACTCAGATTATCTCTGAAAAGATCTGTGATCTGTCAGGGTTAACGTAGAGTCCAAGATGACAGCATAGTCATGCGACCATCTTGCATGCACAGGCATGCACATGCACACACACAAACACGTGTGTGTGCACACAAACAGAATATTTGCTGTTCCTGCCTGAGTGGATTCAATTTAGTAGCAGCTACACGCTGGAAATGAGGAGAATTAAGCACAGGAATGGTGGCGTGTCACTGGACTGAACTGGGTCGTAGTCACCCCAAACATAAGGGAGGAGGGCTGCCAACGTTATAATAATATGATTCAGCAAAGCCTTCTCATACACACATGCTCACCTCCTGAACGGTGTTTTAGTTTTCAGATGAATGATCGTCGTGTGTAAATCTTACCGACGTCTCCCTGGCTCCCTTCCCCCGTGGCACTATGAGGCAGGAAGTGATTTTGAGGCCTTCATGAGTTTGACCTGCAGTGCTTCAGCAGAGAGCAGAAAAAGTGCACAATGACTCCTTTTTGTCCCTCTCAGAGCTGATTTATCCAAAGCCCCTGGTACACTCCATGAATGGGTGCTGTCTCTGCAAATGTGAGGACACAGTCCAGCAACACTACACCTATGCATTGCATCAGACCAGTAAAGTTGTCTGCTTTTGTGAGTGTTTTATGCTCCTATCACTCCTTTGAAATTTCAGTAAATTTAGTTGCATACTTAACATGGAGTTAAGTTTAACCGCCAGTGAAACAGGTATGGATCCTCCAGATCTCCAGCACCCAAAGGTGAGGCAACAGTTCATAGAGATGTGACTCACAAAGACAAATCTGTGAGGAATGTGACCACAAGGGGAACAGCAGAATCCTGGATCTTATGCCTTGACTATGTCCCTACATTATCCATTACTGTGGCCTCACACCTCCCTAATTTAGCAGCAGCCTCACACTCAAATAGTCCCAAATGTTGCACATTTTCACTTTTCCTTTCATGTCTGTTTTTTGGAAGTATCACAAAAAAGCATGTTCAACACATAAGTCTAACCTCAGCTTTCAGGACACCGACGCTAGCCTGGTCCACGGGGCCTCGCGAGAGTGATACAGTATTGCATATCTACGGGTTCATTTTTCATATGCAGAAAAAAAAAGTTTCATTTCATTTCCTTCTGAACTCCCTTCCAAAAAAGAAATAATAATTTACAAGGTAACAGGAGGCGAGCAAAGTTCTGTTTGAATGCAGTACTGTGTCCCTGGAGGAGGGAGCGAGGGGAAGGTGTCCAGTGCCGGCTGGGAGAGACAAGCTGATGGTGGATATACGACCCTGGTGAGAGGGACAAGGAGAGGGAGAGGGGAAACACATGCTGTTTGATACCAAAGACAGCTGAGGAAAGCGCCTTAGAGCTGCAGGATCACACTGACATACTCCCAGCCCCCTTCTGTAAGAACACGGCCCATTATCAGATTTACTATTTCATTCCCTGAGAAGGACTCACTTCATTGCTGTGTGTGCTGTATGGCTATTTCTCCAGGGTGCGTGTCAATATGTGCTTATTTATTAGCAGTGCCTCAGACAGTAGTATTGCTGGTAAAAAGCTGATACTCAGAAAGATTCCCAGATCCCCCTCAACGCTTGTGAGGGTATTTGGAAAACTCTTCTGTGTGTCCAAATGAACTATGAGCTCTTGTGGGTGCAAACACCTGTGGAAAATGTTGTCAAAACACATTATCCGTTTCAGTGTTTCATTCTCTGAGGAGGATTCGCTGTGTTTCTCTGCGAGATATATGGTTGTTTCTCAAGGGTACATGTCAGAATGTTCCTATTTATTAACAATGACTGAAATTGTTCTGTTAAAAACACAAACTCTCTTGTGGTTGTAAAAACTGTGGGAGATTTTGTGAAAACAGCATGACGCACCTGGTGGGTCTTTTCCACAAGTAAAAATGTATCATTCTACCTAGGCTGGAGTGTGTTAAAACATTCTCTTTTACTCAGGCTGTAGTATTTAAAATGTCATGGAAAAAAACACAACACTTTCCATTTCACTGAATATGGGAAAGCATGTGAAAAATATTTCTGGATTATTAAGATGAAATACCAATGAACCCGTTTGTGGAAAAAAATTCCACGGAAGTTTTTCTTCTCAGAATTTAAGCCCACACATACCAAGATATTTTTTTTCTAGTTGAACATCACAGAAATGGGTTTCATAAAATGTGCTTGCTTTAAGCCACTGCACAACAGCTACCTCTTGTGGTCATATATAGAAATCATTCATTTATTTCGGTAGGTGCATGTGCCCGGACAGTTCGGATAAGATATTAAATAATAAAAAAGTAAGTAAGAAAAAAAATGGAAGTCTGTGACTTGGTCAGAAAAGAAAAGTTAAAATAGTATGCGCCTATGAAAAATATAAGAAAGAATGAAAAAGTGGAAATGAAGTGTATAATAAGTACATATAAGTCACACTGGAATAACATTGAAGACATCACTGTCAAAGCAGGCTCAGCGCCAGGACAAAATGTCATAAAAACTCATATCTTGAAAAAAAAAAAACGTAATAAATACTATGTAGACATCAGGATTTAATGAGACAACTGGGGGTACACTGAGATCCATCTAGGGGTGCAACGCACTCGTAAGCACACCCATAGCACCGGGCCTGTGTCAAAGGCAATAACATGTATAATACTAGGGCTACCATTTTTGTCTGCATTGTCACTGGGGAACAAAAGTATCATGCACAAAGGTGGCATGTCTTTTTAAAGATACTATAAATGTGTATGGCTTTGTTTTTGCATTAGGTGCAAAATATATTAAATGTGTCGGAGATGGTTGTTGCTAAGTAAAATTAAAACAACCCCCCCCCCCCCCCCATCTTGTATTGCATCCCTTATAAGTTCTTCATTAAGATGGAGCTGTCACCCTTCCACTCCTTCACTGGCACTGTTGTTAATTTTCCCCGTCTCCAGTCAGTAATTGCTGTTGAATTGATTGCAGGGGGACATAACAAAGATCCCGTCCACTAGCTCCTTTCATGTCCACAGACGCTGTAGTTCAACAGAGGTCACTGTGGAATTCAAACAAAAGAGGTCAATTCCGCTCAATATTTACGGCCCAAGGACAGCAGAGTTTTTCATATTCAAGAAATTAAACCTGCGGGGAGACATCTTTGCCCTGGGTTTGCGGTCGTCTACAGTGATACACCATCTTCAGTTTATTACATTTCTGTATGGAGCAATTTTCATGCAGTGCTCCACAGGAACATTATATGTATATACGAATAATAATAATTTAGTTAAACAAAAAAAGGGTCATGGCACAATTTGGGACCCCTGTAACTAAAAGACCTGCCATTTGTCCAAGATTCTGAGAGTTTTAGGACAAACTAGCTGACTCTGAGACCATAATAGTCTCGCAAGATTATATGGAATAATGAGCTTGTGCAGGGTGAGAAAAGCTGTCCATTCAGGGTAAGGAACAGAATTTAAAATCTGCTCTATTTAAGTGACATCAAGCAAAGAAAAGCAAGACAGGCAATGTGTTACATTTAAGCTTAGCTGGGAATCCTTGTAGCATAACTGCAGACTGGTTGGAGGGTGGACCACGTACAATAAAGGTCAAGACACCAGACAGTAAGGTACTGCAGTGGGCCTAATAACCACTCAAGACATGGATTCATTTTTTGCACCTTTGAGGGTTGTAGCATCGTACATTTGGGTTCCTAGGGTGGACAAATTGGAAGTCAATTTATATGTTGTTCCAGAGAGATCAGTTTAATGTTGCACCAAGATTTCTAACCTTTTGAGTTTACGGATCCATGTAAAGTAAGGAGCTCAATGTTTAGAACAAACCATGCCGTCTAATCAGTAAGTCATCAAGGTCCAGGAGGCATGTTTTCTGTTTTGTTCTGATTTAACTTTTCGTATTTATCTATTTAACTATCCCCAAACCATGCCGTCTCGGGAGAGATAGATCTTCAAATAGCTGCGCAGAGACGTAGTCTATAATTGCATATCACAGTTATAGGGATGGAAATTTTGTTAGTTTTTTCCCCATCTCTTGGTTTTAGCCAGGAAACACAGATATGCAGACAGCAATCTGCTAACTCCCCGCTGAGTCTCCGAGGTGTGTTTTTAAACCGTTTGCGCGGTAATTAGCGACGCCTCCAATAGTGCATCCACTTTAGACGTGTTAATTAATTATCCCACTTAGGAACCATTTAGACATCCCAGTGTTGCTCGGGGTTTGGGGTTGCACTTGTTAGTTTCTCGTGGAGACGCGTCGTGCATGTGAAATTCACGCACCGGCGCTCGCGCTCTGCAATGCGCAAACTCACCACTCTGCTATGAACACGCCAGTGCTCGCAGTTCAGCCACGCACATTATACCCCGGATATCTTAAGGGGCGGAAAGCCGCATGGTGACAGCATGTACACTGCGCAGTATTCGTGACAGACGCACAGTGGAACAGCAGTTTCAAGAACTGGACATTGGATGTGGGATTAAATCCTGAATTAAGGCACTGCTGTGTCCTTGCGAAAGATGCTTCCTAGTAACCAAGAGAAATGCAGAAAGTGAGAAATGCTGTGCTGTATTTTGAGTTTGCCTGGACAAGGGAATCTGCTAAGAAAAAAAAGTATAATAATGATAAGGTAATGTATCAATCCAGCTCATAGATAATCCCTGTGATATTAAAAATTCTGTGCTCAGATTCTGTGCACAGACTTAAAGGCTACACACACAGAAACATACACATCCACATTAGTTTTGTAACCATTGTCAATATCATCTGTCTTAAGGCTATGGTGCAGGGGTATCTAACCCAGTTCCTGGAGGAGCTGTGTGTCTGTTGAGTTTTGTTCCTGCCTTTGTCCTTCATTATGATTTAATCAGTTTGACATTTTTAGCATTTTGTCCAATGACTCGTTGCTGCTGAACAGTTTTTACACTCTGCCCATTAATTATTGGACTGCAGTGTATTTTCGGAAGCACATAAATGTAGATGTACGTTGCTTATTAAATTAATTGACCAATTAAGTCAGGGTTTTTCTTTGGAATGTAAATTGGCATACATTTAGCCCTCCAGGAGTTGACTCCCCTTGCTCTTTAATGTAATGCTGGAATTCAAATGATCTCTGTTGAATTTGTGCAGGGATGGGCTAAAAGAACTATATCCGGTTGGAAACGATTTCAAACATGATTACCCTGGTGGCGAGTTTCACCACTGGCTGCAAGGTGAGTGGAATCACAAGAAGGAACAAATGAGAAAAACAGGGACCTTGTGCTGACATTTTCAGTCACTGGATGCAGTTTTAACCCAGAGTACCGTGCCACAGAATTTGATTGATAAATTACTGTTACGCATAGCTATGCTGTGTACTCTTGGTCCTTGAAATTCACAGTTCTGGGAATTTTAGGTGATTCCTTTTCCTTTCAACTGGCAGTTAATTTGGAACAACAGGTGATTCAAATTCTCATCCAGTTAATGGCCTCAATCAAATAATTAAAACCTGAACTTAAATGGAACTCAGAAACCCATTGATCTCAAGTGAACACCGTTGCTGTAGAATCTCCAGGAACCATGGTTTGCACCACATCCCACTGGTCTAATATTCAAACCACTTGTGGCAGGTCGGCTTCAAATAGGGGATGCAGAGAACATACCTCTAAATTGACAACGATCTTGAAACCTTGTGATCTTGAACCACATGAACTCATTTTGATATTAAAAAAAATTGGAGATCATTTTTATACTTAAACCTTTTTTTGCTCTAACAAATGATTTCATATGGGGAGCAAAACGGCAGAGTGACCGCATTAGAGGCATTAAAGTAATAAGGAAACTGTTACTAATGTGTGATCCCTCTAAACTTATATGACTCTTAATTATGTGTAACAATCAAAACCGGGCTCAGGAGAGTAAGCTAAGTTTCCTGCCTCCATTATTTGTTGTTCAGTGGCTGCCACTGGTTGAAATATACCGTTTTCCTGAGAGTGCCTGCCCCTTTCTCCTCCCTTCTCTCTCTCTCTCTCTCTGTGCTTTGTGAGCCAGGAATGATTGAACACAAAGTATTATTTAAAGACCTTCAAATCCCAGAGAAATTCTTGATGTTTCAGTCTGCATTACTGCCTGGGCTCATGAATGCAAATGGACCTTCAAAAGCACATCACAGTCAATTAGGAAGCAGCATGGACGTTTTTCTTTTCTTTTCTTTTTTTTGTCAGCGATCCTGTTATCGCATTCACGAGGCGAGAGCACAGCCGTGGCTGTCCCTCGCCCGACAAGAGACCCCCTCCCCAGGGGCTGACGAAAGCGTCCTCCACATGCGACACACCCCGGCTGTCTTGGGTGTGGCCATGGCCAGTGTGGCGAGGGGTCCGCTGCGGTCCGTGACCATCTGGCTCCGTTCCTATATGACCTCTCCCTCAGCCCTAATCAGCAGAGAATGGCCGTTCTCTCCTGCAGAGGTGCCTGATGCCTGAGGTGAAATCGGCCAGATGAAAGGCGGCGATGAGGTCTAGATTTTGCGCGCCGTGACAGCTGTATATTAATCTAAAGAAGTTCTGACAAATCAAACAGATTTTTTTTTCTCTTCTCCAAATCCACCCCTGGAGCCCTCATCATCAAGCCAGGGTACAGACTTGAAACGAAATTGATTTCATCTTTAAGGGATCGGCTCCTTTGAAACACCACCAGCTGCCGTTACTCTTCTTTTTTTTGGTTTTTTAATACTTCAACAAACTTGCGCCATATTGTGACAGATAAAGCAGGAACATCACAACTTCAAACTAATTCCATAATTGAGAGATGAAATAGACGTATTTGCAGGCTCTGAGTGTCCTGATCAGAGCAGGAATATTAAACAGGCCCAGGCTGGCAGCACTGCGGAATGGTGCTCTCAGCAGACAGGTTGCACACATAGCTGCAGTACTATAGATATGCAGTGCAGTACTCAGGTTCACACTGCTTGTTCTGACGACTCGGCACTGCCATTCTAACAGTATGCAAAGGTCTACAGCCACGGAGGCTTCAGTTAGTATGTAACTAAAAAAATGTTCTTACTGTACTAATACATGTTCAGACCAAACTAAAAAATCAAGGCTTGCACAGAGGTGAGAAAGTACAGAGGCTAGCCTCTTCTTTTTGTCTGTTTACAAACTACTAAAATTACATACTTTGATGACATCACTGTCTGATGGCAGACTCTGGATCACAGATTTCATATATCTCCCTAGATGAGAACAAAATGAATCAGCTATGTATTTAAGTTCAGCAGTTCCAAGCTCAAGTGTCTCTCAGCAGTGATTGTTAGCTGGTGTCAGAGCTGGTGTTGCAGTTGATCTGTAAACTTGGTATCGTAAGCAAAAAAGATATTATTTAATCATTTTATCTGCAGTTTATAAATTCCAAGTGTCTTGCACATTGTCTGATGTGATGTTTAGAATTAATTGTTTTGATCAGAGGTATTTTGAGGAAAAATGTGTAAAACATATATTTAATTTAATTTAAAAGTGCATAACATAATTAATACTACAACCCCTATGTGAGAACAATGGCTAGGTATTTTTAACCTTTTAGGTGACAGTACCTTGTCTTCCACAAAAGGGACTCTTTAGGTAGCTAGTAATCTAGCTGCAGCTATCTAGCTAATATACTGATTATTCAGACACAGTGTTATTACAACTAGATATAGATCATACTATTATTATATCATTCAAACAAAAATAAACTGTTTTTATTCATTCTTCCCTCTTTGCATAATTCCGTGAATAATGTTAATGAGAATTTATAAACTACTGTATGTTAAAAAAAATGGTAAATATAGCAGAGGGAACCACTACTACTCTAATGTTAGCTGGTAAGCTAATGTGACTTGTGAATTTAATATGCATGGTAGCTGGTAAATTAGCTACACTGAATGAATGACTAACCATTTTTTTCCATTTCCATGTCATTTTTACTTAAAATGTTTTCGAACATGACATTTTAATTGATTATGAATTTTTTTTATTTATGTCTTATCAGTCACAACAACAGACTGCATGCAGGTGCATCCCATGGTCTTTGCAGGGAGAACATGGTGTGAGTGTGAATGGGATCTTGGTCTGTGCTTCTGTCCCCCAGAGAGGAAAATGAGAGGGAATTTTATAGGGGAAATGTTTACCCCTATAGAGCCTAATACACATCTTGTGGTCTGAGATGCGTTATGGAAGTCTGTGTGAATGAGGCTGTTCAAGTGTTGATGGTGGAAATCACCAGTGAGGTGTACAGTAGGAATGCGTAGCCAAACCCTGAGTGTTGGGGTGGCTTTTGTTGGCCGTGTTGGTTGAAATCATACAGAATGTCTGTAATTTTACTCACTCAATCTGGTGCTTTTCTGTTTCTCTGGTTGCTTCTTTCTTAATCACCTCACTCCTTCAGTAATATATTATTTAAAAAATTAATTGCTGATAACCAAATGATTGAAGTCGTTAAGTAAAATGATTTCAATGAAAATGAGAAAGTTATGATAATATGAATGATATTTATGTATATTATGTATTTAGTATAAATATATTTGTGTAAAAAATTGTGCGGGGTCCATGTTCCATAAACATACACATTCACTGTGGTTTATCCAGTGCTATTGGTGCTCCAAAACTGTATTAGGTTATTTCACTACATTAAAATGATCAATAAACAAAGGACAAATTTAGCAATGATGGATGGCATTATAAAGCCCGCAGTTCTGACCTCGGCTCTGATACCACAGAACCAGTGATGTCATCACTCTGGCACCGGCTTTAAGCTTCCATTTCACCATAGTATGAGATGAGGCACAAAAAGGAGACTCCATGAAATGTTATTCTCAATCTTAGAGATAAGGGAACCTTATTCTCAAAAGGGAGCTACGAGAGAAGGACAAAGAAGAAGTGGAGAGTGGAAGATAAGCAGGATAAGGAGAGGTGGAAGGAGAAATAAGACATTTGTTGATATTTCGAACCTGAGAGCATTCATGTCCCCATAATCTTACTGAAGCATTTGAGTGCAATGCCGAGGAGCTTTGCAGGCTGGCTGACGCGGCATTTTTAACTTGTGGCCTGACCTCCACATACTGTAGCACCCAAATAATGATGATCCCAATGGACAGAGAGGTGGATGGGAGAAGAAAGAAAGAAAAAAGTGGATGGAGGAACAGAGGGCTTACGAGGAGAATATGGACTATGAATAAGGGGAGAGGATGAAGGCAGAGAGGGGTAGTGGAAGGAGAACGCAGAGAAGGAGGGAGAGAGGATGCGAGAGAACAAATGGAGGAAAGGATAAAGGGATAAAGGAGTTTTTTGTAAAAAAAAAAGACATAAATGTAGAGAAAAGAAGAGGAGAGTTGAGTGAAGAACAAATCTGATTAAGAAAATCAAAATGAAGTACAGAACTTAAATACTGTACATAAAATATCCATTTAGAAGGAGAAAAGTATGAATATAAGAACATGGGGTAAAACTAGATCACAGAGGGACAGGTGTGATGTTATGTCTTTGTCCATACCACGTAGTGAAATGAATTGATGGTACAAAATTATTGCCAATAGTAATATGTTTGTGCTGTATTTTAATCATTTCTGTTTCAAATAGGTAATGAATATCGTATCATGGGCATACTTAACTAAGGGATTATGATACTTAACATTAAATATCTCTAAAACAACCCAAGTTAAAGTGTGTTGGTGAAGGTATCAAAATGCATCCTTTTTTGCATTATAAGATTCTGTACATTGCAACATGTTATGCATATTATCCTGAAGTTGGGTGACAGAAGAAAGGTATAAGCAACATTACAGGACTGCAGCTGTAAATGTAGTTTGGGCCCATGAGGCAAAGTGGATCCCAGTCCTGTTGCATGGCCCTTCTCAGCAGACACAATCCAGATTATGTCACTGAGAAATTATAAAATTGTACTTTTTAATAATATATACTGAATAGACAATGGCCTTTCTGTCTCAGCCATTGTCAGACTCATCTAAGATTGTGGACATTATCGCTGGAAAGAGCAGGCATTATTGTTAGATTTATTTGACCCATAAAAATATCTCAACATTATGTGGGCATGTGAGCTATTCCCCTGCATTTCACACAATAACTGTATACAAATTGTATAAAATTTGGCACATTTTCTTACACAGAGCATAGGTACCATGAAGTGACTGAAACAGCAGTGAAGTGGTCAATTTTTTATCTGGCTATAATGATCATTATTTCTGACTACTGAGGGTTTCCTATGATGTGCATGACCCTATGGAGGACCTCCAGCTTCACTGTCAGAGGGGGTGTATCAATTCCAGACCCTCCGCAGTCCAGTGGCCCAGATGGGCTCTCCTGCGCTTACACAGGCCCTTCAGAGTTTGTGTTAACCCTTCTCCCTTCTTTTTACATGCTTTGAATTCAATCACCATTTCATTTTTGTATTCCTCCCACTTCAAATTACAGCTATTAGAATAAAACAACAAGCAAAAGCCTCTTATCGCATGCACTTCATTCTCTTTGTCTCCTCCCTCATGAGCAGTCCAGCAGTCCGGACCGGCGGGCGGTACCGGCCCATGTTCAGACCGAGTCTGTCCAAGGAGAGCCATGCCATGCCATGCTTCACTCCAAGCCCTGAACAACATTAATTAGCTCATGTGCCAAGGAAAATACTCTAATCAGTTGGTTTCCTCTCATTAAAAGTTAATTAGTTTGACACGGGTTTCCTGCAGAAGAAAGTATTGGCCACTTAGAACTCATTAGAGCAAAAGGAAAATATCACACCGAAAGGCCGGTGGAAATGGAGGGAGGAAGTGTGCGTGCACACGCGCACACACACACACACACACACACACGCGCACACACACACACACACACACACACACACACACACACACACACACACACACACACACACACACACACTGACTTTTAGATGGAGGGTCCACACAGGGCAGAAAAAGGAAAGGAAACGAAAAAAGATTAATTAGGGTTTTCTGCTGTCCTCTCTGTGTGCTCTGGGGGTAACTGCTTTCAGTAACAAAATATGCTGCATACGAAACATAAATACAATTAAGAAAGCAATGCAAGGCTATTTAAAATCAACAACAAAGATGGAAAATATGTTGCTTATGGTTTTGATGTGGGATATGTTTACTCAGTTCAGTAATGTGTCCTTGATCAGTAACATAGATATGATGTACAAACTACCCAGAATAGTTTTCTTTGAGGGCTCTGCTCTGCTCAGACAACACTTGTAAAGCATTGTGTAAGCTCTCCCAAGGGTACATCAATTCACGAAGAGACTGTTTCCTCACCTTAACATACCCATGTGTTTTACTGCGAATGACTACAGTGCTTTTGCTACTAGCATCACCGATTAAAATAACAATGCAATGCCAGTGTGTCCTGAAGAGGATAAAAGTCCTTGAGGGCAGCCATGTTGGATTAAAATCATTCACAGTTAAACCAAGGAAGTTTGTACTGATACAGGAGAAGCAAATGTGAAGGTAGTAACCTGCCAGCCCTCATCAGTCTGTGGATCATGTATACTGGCAGTTCACTTACACAGCAGTTACAGAACATATGAGGGCTTCTCTATTCGTATCACCCTCCATCATCACCCCCCTCCTTCCACAAAAACGCAGAAGGATGAAATAAAATATAAATCAGCTCCAGACTGCAGAATGTTCACTTCCTGCATTAAGTAGCAATAAACACAGTTTTCATTGTAGCTGCTGATAGTTCTGATAGCTCACTCTAAACACAATCAATAACTTTCACCCTCCCACCCACCTCCCCCCCATGCCCCACCCACGCACCCACCCCCCCTTTCCTATGTCCTCACACGCACAGAAACGTTTCCCCTGGCCGCAGCCTCTCACATCTGTCCAGCTCAGTTGGACTTCCTCTTCTTAATGAATCATGAAGTTTGACTTAAATGCTAATAACACTGTTTGCAGAAGGAAAACGCAAAGTTTGTTTTCCTTTAATTAGGTACCAGATTCCTGACCGGGCCCCAATGAGAGAGAGCCAGCGCTGGCCGCCGCAGTCGAAACCGAGAAGCCGTTTAGCTAACGCATTCATTAACAGGTGGGCGTAAGACAAATACGATGGGATCACAGATGTGGACGGCACAGGAAACGTAAGCCTTGCAAAGTGAAATGAAATACAATGATAGGAAACGGCAAGGAGAAACAAAAAATGAAGGCGAAAGCGAGGGGGAAGGAGGGCTGGAATCCATGTGCGCTCAGCTCCAAGGGTTCGCGGGTAATTGGTCTGGACTCACTAAATGGCACGCAAATCGGGGAGATCTGTCACCCTTTCACCCGGGCCTTGGCGCAGCTTTCATAAAGTTATTTATAGCAAGAAAAAGCAGGCCTCATTTAGCCTCACTTGCAAGGGACGAAAGCATAGGCTGTCTGCACTTTGTTTATGGAGAAAGAGAGTTTATGCAGTTTTTGTGTTGTGAAGTCAGTGTTTGCACAGGTGAGTGTGTATTTGTGTGTGTGTGTGTGTGTGTGTGTTTTTGTGCATGTGTGTGTGCGTGTGTGTGGACAAGAGTTGCTGCTATAATAGTCTCATCAGCCTGAACCTTTCTGGAGTCAATATCCAGGCTCTCACCTCAAATAACTGACCTTTAGCGCAAAGTCCTTCCTGAGACAAGCTGCAGGAAGACGATCAATCTTTCTCTCACTCAGCAACTGCAGCACAAAGAGCAAATCACAGAGACAAGACAGAGACCTGCTGATAAAATGTCACAAGAGAGCAATGTGTCAGGGCCTAGCACCTCACCAATGCCCCCCCCCCCCCCCCTTCCCTCACCCGTCCTCTCTTCTTCCTTCTCCTCTCCACTGCTCTTTTCTTCTGTCCCTCTTTCCCTTTCTTTTCTGCTCTCCCTCCTCCCCTCTCCTCTCCCAGCCTGTGCCCTGACTAAACTAAACACTGTGTGGCAAACAAAGGTCACCACCACAGCATTCTAACTCTCCTGTGATTTTCTTTGCACTTTTATCAGAATTAATATTCATTTGTGAGCGAAAGCATGGAGTAAATGGTGCACAAGTGAATGGTGTATTGTTTGCAGATTAAGAAATCAAATGCTTGTTATTTACTAAATGCATGATGCTATAAAACTGCAAAGATTAGGAACAGAAACAGTGTGACATAAATCTAATAAAACAGAAAAGCAGGAAAGTTGGAGAATATGAAATTAATGATATGAAACAATTAAAGAATTTTAACCATATATTCTGTGTGATAGAGGAGAGGCGGAGGTTCTTGGAGTAGTAAAATGACTGCCAGACTTTATTACATTTTTTGATTGGCTAGATTGAGAAACAATTATTTTTGATCCATTGTGAGTATGAGAGGGACAGAAGAGTCTTTATTTAATCAAACGAGGCATCAAACTAATGAAGACACAAACACAATGACAACCAACTGGTGTGCGGTGACTGCAGTGACTATAGTAAAAATGTCAGTAATTGGGCTGGAGTTTATCAGCTTAAAGTCTAAGAAAATAGAGGGCCAAAAAGGTTTCTGTACCAGAACACAGGATGTAGTACAGCAAGACCTTAATGTCATATTACACAGATGGAATCTAGGCTTGGTCAAATGTTGTGGTAGTTTGCTCATGGATGTATGAAGATATCTGTCTTTACTGAATTAGATCGAATGAAGCGTGTAAATATTCACCACACGATTGTGATGCTTTGTCAGATAATTACTGATACCTGGAATCCAAGATGGTTTATGTATTCTGAAGACAGGTGGTTACTTTTATAGATGTAATATGCTTATATGCTGTATCATTCAGATATTGTATATATTCAAAATGTTAAAAGGAATATAGAGTGTTGACAGCAGGCTACATACAATACAAGGGGAATGTTCTGTCATGGATTATATAATGCAGTCATCTACTTATGTTTAAGGAGCCTTGGCATCTACTTCATATTGAGGTGAATCAGCGTAGAAATGGTCATGGTCCTTCTATGTCCAGGCGGGGACAGAATGAAGAAACCCCCAACAGGCTGTCCACAGATGATGCGGTGTGAAAACATCGACGCACAGTGATGGAGTTGGCATTAATGGTTGAATGGACAGCTGCACACCTATGAATGTGGCCTGAATGTGTTCCCCCGACTGACACATTTCTTAACCTTAGCGAGAGCAGACCACTTTCTTCTGTGTATTTGGACACGATGGGAGAAGGCCTGGCTGGGACAGCCACATACACACACATATGCACACACACACACACTCACACACATACACACACACACATGCACACAAGCTCACACACGCAGATGCAGAAAAAGCAACGCATGCAAACCCGCAACGGCACCCACCATAGGACCCTCTCACACCACCATTCATCTTCCCTTTCATGTTTCTGGGCGTCTCGTGCCAGGCCAAGAGCCCTGCCTGGGAGAGGAGTGTTTAGATCTTCTGAGGAGAGGGGAGAGGGGGGCGGGAGTCAATGAGAGATTCCCTCAGTTGCTGTAGCAGGGCGTGCAGAGCTCGGGGCTGGAGTTACACTCACAGATGCACGTCACACTGATCATGCACTGTGGAGACAGTGACCCGATAACCAGGCTGTCACCCCTGAATCAAATGGCCACGAACAGTCCACAAACTCAAAAGATGTAATGACAAGCCTGTTACCTCTTGACCCCACTGTAAGGTGTGAGTTTGGTCTCTGTTCGTCTGTGTGGGTATCCCTGGAATTGTAGTAACAGGGCTGCTCTTCCATTCAGTCCCCCAGTGTTCACTGAGAGGAGAATGCTGACTTCATACCGTGTGTAGCATGATAAAGATGCCGAATGCTATGATATACTGTGATATGCTGCATTGGTCACATGAACATCCCTCTCGAGTCACGTGACCTCATCTGTCACTTAGTCAGCTGAACAGCACAGAGCTGGCCATGACCACCAGACTGAGACTGCTCTTTGCCTTATCTCTCTGTGATGCAGCCAAATCAGTGGCGTGTCTCAACCCCAATTACAACATTTCTCTTAATTGTGCAGTTGCATGCCAAGAAACGTCTGTAAATGCAGTGCATTAATGAATAAGCAGCACATAGAAAAGAGATTCCCCTCCGCTCTGCTGCCAGGTTCACTTGTTTGGGTTCACCTGTGTGTTCAATTTGGTGTGTCACGCTTCCCCTTTCTGACTGACTCCAAAGCCACCCGACATGGGGAGTTTCTTTATCAGTGCTGTTCTGTTTCCCTCCGTGAACAGGAAACCATGGTGACAGAACAGTTGCCGAAGCCAATGAGATCCTGAGATACCCGCATTCATGTTTTACCACGGCACAGAGATGTGTCCCCAGGCAATACCTGGGACTCCTACAGGGAATTTTTAATTACTTGCATTTTGGTTTGATTTAGTTTGATTTAGAGAATATCTCTGCTACTCTAATTCTGTGCATGAGATCCACCATGTGCAGACCACCTTCAGACCTCCGATGACTGATGGTAAATTTCTGTTAATTAGTGATCAATCTGCTGCAACATGCACACACAAATTACAACCTCCTTTCAGTTTGCCTCCACCTGTTCTGCATGGGGCTGTCTGCAAGTCATCCATTCTTATCCCTCAACTCCATAGGCCCTCATGCCCACATGAGACCACCAATGCCCTTCTCTCAGCAGCTCTGCAGCTGGAACCTAACCATTCAGTCTCTGCATAAGGCAGACCGCACTGTGTTCTCTTCAAAGTGGAAGCTGCACTTTGTGTAGGCCCCTCTGAATTACCCACTCCCTGACCAGTACAATATACTTTCATCCTCTAGGGAGAGTGTAGAAAGCCCTCCAAAATGCTGAACAATTCATGTGTCATTACTCAGTGCCATTACTCCGGACAAACAAAAAAAGATTGCATAAAGTATCTTAAATATTTTCAATTACTTTTTCAAGTCCAAGAGCAACACAAGGTTTCGTCCCCTTATATTTTTCCCTGAGTGCACACACTCCACTGGTCCAACTGGAGGACTGACTACAGGCCAAACCAAGACTAGGTCAAGGTTGGTGCACACAGCATTTTGGTCAGAAAGAAAGTCTTGGGTGGAGTCCACATAGTTCATTGGTCAGGCTTCTGGCTATGTGTAAAAGAAAAGGAAGTTTTTTTTACTTTAATGTAATCAGTATTGTTCAGGATAAACATCACTGGATTAATGAAGATGAAAAAAAGCGTATGACCTGCTGATATTCACCTGGGCCGGTATGTTTAGTGACACCCTTGTGTCTGGCCCAGTTTTTTGTTGTTGATTGTTGGAGGTTCACATCCCATTTGAGACACTTCTGTTATTCCCTTGAACATGATGCTTTATCTCGATTGGTACATGTGTAGTCCTAGGTTATTGTCTTCCAACCCTTGTTTCCAGAATGTTTCCATTCCATTTTCCTATGCGAACTCTATATCAACAGCCTCAGTAGAGATAAAGATACAGTCACAAATGCACATGCAGTCAGGGAGCAAATACAGCAGCAATGGGGGGGGGGATAACAGCAAATGAGGCATTTTTATTCACTAGTTACATTATGTAAAAGCTACAATAGGTCATCTCATCTCAAGGGAGAGGTATTTTTTAAGAGTCTAAAACATTTTGTTAGCGAGAAACAGGGAAATTGACTCATACAAATGTAACCTCCGTTTTCAGCCTTTATAGGAGCAGTATTGATTTGTTTACTTTGAAGAGGCCCTTGATACTGTTAAGACAGGAAAGATACAACCAGTGTACTGAGGGATTGGAAGCTGAGGTCCAGCTGTGAATGTCTTAAAGCTTGCTATAGGGGGAAGGAGAGATGGAGAGAGAGAGAGCACAAGCAAGAAAAAGAGGTGGTCAGATGCTGGTCTGCTCTCGCCAGAATGAAATTTTGGGTTTTGAAGCCAGAGATCTGAAACGTCTGAGTTGGACTTGGACCCAGAGGCAAGAGGACAGTGGTCAGGACTGTAGCAATTTTCCTGTGTTTTCACAGAACCGGAGTGTGTATTGTGATTATGAAAAACATTATGAAAACAAAAAAGAAAATGGTAAAAATAATCAAAAATGCATCTGGGATAATGTACTTTTCAGAGTCTATCCATCATTGCTTCACCACCTCCAATCCGTTACGAGAAAAAGGGGGGGGGGCACAGAGCAGGGCAGAGGGGGGCTCTCTTTCCTATTCTTTCAGAGGCGCTCTTTCTCCATCACGCAGAAAGCCAAAGAGGAGCTTGAGTAATTACATTCCATGTCGGTTTCTAAGAAGTGGCACAAAAAATCCTATTGCATTACTACAGCTTGGTTTCAGCAGTGGCCCGACAGAGGAAAATGTCAGAATAATTGTTTTACCCCACCCCTGCGTATCATTCAAATGCCTATGCAACTATTTTCTGAAAAAATACAGAAGTAAATGACAGAAGCAAAACCCTTTGATCCCCAACATCTTTCCCCATGGACCCGTAGTAACTCCGTAGTAACTCAGCCTTCAAAACATCTCATATCTAAAGAATTCATCGTCCAATAGGGTGGAATTAATTAGTTTTAGTTTTGATTAAGGAGCAAAGCTTGTAGAGCACTGAGGTGAATTACTGGCTGTTTTCTCATATAGACTTTGGGGCACCAACCCATGGAGTCTGCCTGTCCAGAAATTTACTGACAGCAACATCCAAATAAAATTTTCCTGCACATTTCTAGTTCAGAACAAATCATAATCCAACAAAGTTACACTGTACACTATACAGCAAACTACAGCACACTCTACCTCCACTCTGCAAAATAGGGGTGATACAATAATGTTATAATTTTTATGATTACTGTTGTTTTTAACTGTTATGGCAGCAATTTACACAACATGAAGAAGAATATTGTAGGATGATGTAAGATATCAGAGGAGACAGTGATATTTGCTTGTGAACTAAACGGCTGTTGTCTACAAATGTGCATACACATACACACTACATGCTCAAGTACAGACATATGCACATACAAACACTTCTGTATGTGTAAGGTTTTGCACAGGGCCTTATTGAACCTCAAGCATGTACATGCATACTTTGCTTCAAAACTCCACGCTCACCACTAAAGAACTAGTGTGTGTGTGTGTGTGTGTGTGTGTGTGTGTGTGTGTGTATGTGTGTGTGTTTGTGTTTGTGACTGTTTCAGTAGAGAGTATACTACCAGCAAAGTATGAATATGATGCATCATTGTAATTGCAGATTATCCAATGCCAGTGTCACTTACATTATCATGCCATGCAGTCTCATAGCAGCAACTTCAAATCCATGGCCAGTAGATGGCACCACTAAGCTGCATTTCTGCACTGATTCTTGTGTGGTAGAGAATGGAGTCTGAAGAGTGGGTTTACATGACACTCAGACAGTGGGATTCACTAGTTTACCTGAACAAGTCTTCATGACAGTAGTCTGAATGGAGGAACAAACCATAGATCTCACAAACCTTAGCTTCAAGAAGTGAAATTGCACTAGAGAACACACAATTACACAGACAGACAAAAAGACACACACACAGTTACAGACATGTACACGCACACACAAACACACACACACATATGTATGCTTTGCCAAAATATGTAAACAAGTGACAAACCACATCTTTACTTCGGTTTTAAACAGCATCTAATTGATAATTGTCAGAAAAAATAATTTCTGACTCCAAGGGATGATGACTCCGTTAGCTTGTCCACCACAGAGGGGACATCCTGTCAGCCTGTGTGACCCAGCACTGACCCGAGTGACCTGACAATTCACTTTCTCCACACCCTAGACATGGTCAACGTCTTTATCCCCCCTCCCCCAAGTGTAGTAATTCTCCAAATCCGTGAGTCACTTTATGTTTACATGACAGATCCTCGACTCCACCGCGAGTGGAGACAAGAGTAGGCCACATGCCTGTGTATACAACAAAATGACTGGGATGGAGAAAAAAAGAATTAAATCAAATTTAAAGTAGAAAAGTTATACCTCAAGAATTTCTTCTTGGTACTTCTGTAACTTGTTTTCCTGCTTCACAACAGCAGCCAAGTACAGTCAAACACACTCACGTAAAAAGAATGTGGAAAATAAAGTGCACTAAAATTATACCCTTTGTCTCAAGGTTTGGAAGTTCACTGCCTACGGTGCAATTCACTTCTGTTGCATCTGATACACAAAAAAAAAAACACACACACACGCACACACACAGCCCCAATCACATCAACTGCAGCTTATACACCAAAAAACTCCTGCACCCTAATCAGCGCCCCCCCCCCCCCCCCCCCACCCCAACACCCCATCCCACCCCACCCCAACCCCATCAGACGCATACCTCTAATTACAGTGTAATTACAGCCAGGCGATAATCAGGTCATCTTGGCAGCGCGGAGTGTGCCGGCGGAGGTGTTAATAAACATTCCCCCCCACTCGTTTTGTGTTCATTCCTGTAGAAGAGTCGTGCCGAGACCCAGTTCTAGATCACATGGACGCCTCCAGGCACGACACACTGAAAGGTTACACTTTATCCCCCGGTAAAGCAAGATACGCGTACCTCTTTTTTCCCTGGGAAATAAAGAAAGACATGCACTATAGATATATATAATCTGAATATTAAAGCCTCGCGAATTAGCATGAAGATCCCTCCGAGTCACACACCAGTGATTTGACATTTGGCATTGAAATCGGCACCTCATGTAAAAAAAGAAAAAAAAATTAAGAAATCTAACTGAATAATACATTTCTGAAAAAAGAGACGCGCTCAGAGTTAGTTGTACCCAGAGAGGGGCCTCAGAGCAGACTCATGGATAGAAGACCTGCAAATAAAAACCCAGAGAAAACGTGGCTGAGACATTTTGTCGTCTGGTTGTGCCTCAAGAGCTCTCAGCCACATTACCTACCAGACATTATAATTTAACAAGCTGTCAAAATAACCTTGAAGACTTTTGAATACACTGTACATCAATTATAATACAAAACATACAAAACTAAAATATGTTAAAATCTTCATCGGTCAACAAAAAACCCCGATGATTTATCTTTAATGTCTGTATGACAGTGCACTTTCCCAATCCATGGGTGTTCCATCTGGCTCCAGTACGTCTGTCTGGTTCTCTACCTGACCGTCTGTCTGCCTGCATCAAAGGAGTACTGTAACATTTTGCTACTATAGGCCAGGAAAGGGTGAGGGTCTGCAACCTCTGATTTAACTTGTTTCCCCTGTTACCTTGTTCTTTTTTTTTTGGAGTAGAGATGTACCGCTCTGAGCATTTTCTGCAGGGACTGCTCATTTGTGAATGAGGACCACACTCGCCTTTCAGCGATGTGATCTCCCTGTTCTGCTTTTATTTACATGCTATTTCCCATAAATCCCAAGACTGTATCCCAAATCTGTATCCAAATCCTGCCTTGTTGTGTCTGCATTTCCCACAATCCTGTGAAGAGAGTGGATGCTTGTCTGACAGTGTAAGCCGGATCCGGTGGGATGCTTTTCCACAGTGCTTGCTCGTTCCAAGTGGCACTGCTGGAAAGCTCAGATTTGGGAGACCTTGAAAGCTCTCACTAAAACAACTTACAAAATCACCATGTTTCCAACAGAGACGGGTAAACAAACTGTGGACCATAGCAGAAAGTGATTGAAAGGTCTAATTGCTGAGAACAGTTTTGAATCAAACACAAATATGAAATAAACCACAACTGAGTACAGAGCTGTTGGCCCTCATAAGTTTATATTGCAGATGTAGATTTTCCTAGTTGTTATTTATCCATCAGAATAACAGGGCTGAAAATAATTTGTTCAGATGGCAATACCAACATGCCAGAGCTCAGCACTAATCACAGGACACAATTGTACAACTCCATTCAATGGCACAAAAATTTAATTCAATAAAGGTCACAGCTGCAAAAGCAGAGCTCTCCCTCACCTTCTCCTTCCCTGTCTTAGACTTTTGCCCTGTCTATCCAGGCAACCCAGCAGACTGTGGAACAGAAGGCTCTGGTCTCTCTGCAGGTAGGTCTGTGTTCAGTACAGGCAAGTGCGCATTCAGACAAAGTGCCAAAATAGAGAAAGGGAGATGTTGATTAGGAGAGAGAGGAAGGCAGAAATACACAAAACAAGACTGACGCACCACGCAGATGCGCAGCTTTACAACTTGAATGTTCTCACACGCCAACGGCGCGACGCTAACAACACACTCCATTGCATAGCTGGGTTTGCTGGCTCTGCTGGCTCCGACTGAATAGCTGCTTTAACGTCAAGCTGCTAAAATTGCACGCCATCCAAACTGCGGGCCTGGCCCGAGAGGAGCTGGAGTGGAGAAGAGAGGAGATCCGGGCCTTCATCATGTTTCTGTCACACACACAGCTCTGTTACAACCCTACCGCCCAGCAATTGCTCCCCTTGATTTGTGTACTCAACATTACCGTTCAAATAAGCACGAGGGCCTTGCACAATTTTCCAAGCATTTGATCAAGATCTAATATATTTTACATACACTGAAGCCACAGTGTGCCACCCAAAGAAAACACATTAATAAAAATGTAATGGAGGTTCTAGGGTATGCATTTCAGGTCAATGGCTTGGACAGAGAGAGCAGCGGCGACGAGGAGGGGGCTATGTTTACCAGTGCTGTGTGGACGGAGAATGTGCTTAAATAGCGTACTTACATCATCAGTGTCAAAATGTTTACACTGCCATGTGAACTCTTATTTCATTCCCGTCCAAGAGATCTACTTTGTGTACAGCCGCTGTGGCTCGGCCCAATTTAGCCCGTCTCTCTTTATTTTTCTTCATCAGAATATCGTTCTTTGGTTCAGAATGGATTGTATGCATGGCAAAAAAATGAAACATGCACTTTCATTTTATGTCCTCATTCTCTAACCAGCGTTATTACAACTGTAACACGACTGTAAACATTCGCAGAACACATAAGCAATTTGACCTTCCTTTGAATTTTCAGACTTTTTTGTCCTCCCACAAACCACTTGTTGGCTGGCAGTAGAATGCTGTTGTCAGCTTCACCACAACGGTCTGATTTTTTTTCCTCCTTCTTCTTTTCCTTCTTCATAAAGACATTTTAATTTCCTTTATGGAAAATCTGTTCTTCATAGAAAGGGAAAGGGAGAGAGAGAGAAAGACAGAGAGAGAGAGAGAGATAGAGAGAGAGAGAGAGAGAGAGAGAGAGAGAGAGGTAGGTAGGGAGAGAGCGAGGAACATTTGGAAAAAAAATGTGGAAAAATTTGATTCATTCCATATTTACATTCCTTCCATTACCTAGGAAGAAATCAAGTTTAAGGACATGCCAAAGGAGCAGCCGTTGGAAAACCCATTTAGACAAAAACAAGTGAATAGGGAGGAAAAACTATTATTACATGGAGTTGTGGTAGACTAAAAGTGACAGCCTGACCAGGGCAAGGGTTCAGTCCTGCACACCGTTGCCTGAACACAGCCAAACCCACGCTGGTGCACTTCGGAAATTGTGCTGAATCCAGCAGCAGTTTTCTCATCAGTAACAACATATAAATTAAACATAGTCTACATTTTGCTAACTGCAGAATGCCACCAAAAGAGATTGGTTTAATTAATGTTCAGGGTATCCATGTCAGTACAAAGCCATAAAGAAAGAACAATATACAAACGCCATGTTATATCTAGCTATGGTGTACATGACACAATACCTAAAATGGATCATAACTATAACCCTAATCTCAGCAGGATGTATAGGACCAACAAAAACAAAATCCTTATAACATCCACTGCATAATACCAACAACATGTATAGCAGTGCATGATCCCTTCATTTCTCAGAGCCCTATAAAATGTGTTCTGTGACAATCTACTGTAATTGTAAAAAGAACAATACCAAATGAAATCTGATAGATTTATTGACAGAATGTTTGATTGATTGATGGATGGCGTGGAAGTGTGTGGTGAATTGTACAACCTTGACTTGCCCAACAGTCCAGAATTGGAAAAACTCTGGCTAACATACAGGGGTTTTTTTTCTACGAATCTCATGACATTTCAGACTATGGCTCCCTGAATGGCCTTCTACTCTTTAATCCCCCTGCATTTTACAGGTAACTAGTGTGATGTCACCAGATTGATGGCTTCATCCTGCCATTCAGATAAAGGAGAAATTTGGGGGGTCTTCACATGTTTCATGACATGTTTGCGTTCTGTCACCCTCAACAGAGCTGAACTGGACAGAAACCTTTTGTGAGTTTTTATTTAGAAGTCATATCAAGGAGCCTTCCAATAACAGCAAAAGATAGGGGATAACTTGTGTTCGAGTTACATGTTGGCTATCAATAAAATGTAACCATGCGAAATAACAAATGTGAAAGTACACTACAAAGAATCTCAGGACAGTTCAAACACAGGCGTGAGAGAAGAGCAGTCTGAAATGAAGGCAGGTTCACTCCCACAAAAGGTCGACGAAGCCTGCATATACAGAGGTCTAGAGGAGCTGAAAGTGAAGGTTCAGCTCAACCTCAATCTGGAATGGGTCTTTTATTCTACCTTCCTCTTTTCCCCCTCTCTCTGGCAGCACCATTCCAGATTCCACAGAAAAGGAGATAGGGGTGAGAGGGGGTGAGAGAGAGAGAGAGAGAGAGAGAGAGAGAGAGGGAGGAAAGCTACTGGAGGAGAAGTGTTGGGCGGTCATGCTCCATCCTGGTTTATTTCAGCAGCCCTGACATGATCTCCCAGCATTCATATGGGGAAGCGGAGCGTGTCGGAAATCGCAGGGAGGAGTGTAGCAGCGGTTAGCTGACCAGGCCGTCTGCAATATAACACGAGAGGGTGGGTTCTCACAATGCAAATAGCTGAACTGAAAGAGAGGAGCGAAAAAAAACGAAAAAAGAGCCCTCCGTGCCATCGAGCAGAGCTCTCCTCCACGCTTCATCTCGGAGCTGTCTGTAATCCCAGCCCGGCGGGAGATGGGGGAAAGGGCCGAGCGTGGGAGCTCTGCGATCGCTCACAAGGTGTGCACGGCCTGGAACAATGTGCCCGCACACTTCCCACAGAGGCCTGTTCAAATATCATGCAAAGGACAGCAGTGAGAAGGGAGTGAATTTGCAAGAGCATCCAGGATGAGAAGTGTCTATGTTACTGGACCTCTTTGTATTAGCAGTGGGACTGTAAGAGTCAATTGGCATTGAGGAACCCAGGACTCAAGAATGTACGGGGCAAAATAAGACAATAGCGTAAAATGAGATGGAGGTGCTTGTCCTGTGTAGTCTTTGTTATTGTACTGTATGTGTACAACTCAACTGGGATGTGTGCTTTGCAGATTTCAGTGTACTAAGCTAAGGTAAATACATGCATTCTCATGCCGTGTCATGAGACAGCTAGGCAGGGCAAGAAATATGGAGGATCAAGACTGATTATTGCATTGGCTCTCAAAGTAATATCATCAATGCGTTCAAATCTTTTCAAAGCATTCCTGGTGATTTTGTTGTTGTTAAGGGACAAGGACAGTTCAGACAAACACGTTTCAGCCTTTTGGCCTTCATCAGGCACATGGGAAACAGGTTTGGATTCTGTGCCCTTGCGCCTTAACAAAAAACAAAACAGAATTATAAAAAGCAAGAATGCTTTGAAATGATTGACATTGGCATCAGTCATATTATTTTGAATGCAGACCCAAAAAATCTAACTTGATCATTTGTTTTTGGGGTCAACCCACAAAATTAAGAAACAAAGTATGGGCTTAGCAGAACTGTTTTGGCTTGAATGAACAATATAAAGTAAAACAGATGGACCCGTTACTGTTGGTTTTTCAATACTAAGATTTTTATGACAGGACATGCAAAATGCAAAACGGTGTGTCTAAGTGCCTGGTCTTTAAAGTGTGTTTCTCTGAACACGAGCAACACAATGCAGCTGATTGATAGGAGATCTGCTGGAGTGTTATTGTCTTTTTAGACACCCCCAGGGCTCAGAGAGGCCCAGATGTGGGTGGGGGAACAGCTGCTGATTGGGGGGTACCTGCCAGCGAATCACCCCCCTCCCCCAGTCTCCCCTAGTCTCCCCCAGTCTGCTCCGTCTCCCTGACTAGACTGGGGCAGCCTCTCTCAGGGCCAACACTCTGCCAGACAGGCCTACGGACTCCAGACCCCCTCCTCCCTCCCCCCAAGTGCCTTATTTTCCCCTCCCAGGATCCCAGCCATAAGACAGCTATGCTCTGCCAATTAATAATAGATTATCAGACTGGGGCAAATTCCACTTTTTTGGCAAGACAGCGCTCCCCAAGCAGGTCTGTATGATTATTTCACATCCACACACACACATACACGCACGCGCGCACACACTCACACACACACACACACACGGGAAATGAATGAGTGTTGCATCCTGGGAGTGAGTCATGACGCATTACCAGGTGAGGAGAGAGCTGGGTGTGGAGGAGCTGATCTCATGTCATCCGCTCATCCATCGTCACAGGCAATGGACTTGTTCACCTTTAGTATGTGGAGAAACCTTTAATTATTATTACTGTTATGTATTTTTTATTTCCAGAGGATGAGTAGTAATGTAAACCAGATTTGTTCCTGATTATCTTTTGAACAGGTACCATTTCCCCTTTGGTACCTGCAGCACCCCAAGTCTTTCCTGTGATGCTGTGGTAATCGTACCATGTTAAAGTTTCTGCTGTGACCAGACTGGAGACATGCTATGTTGGGTTGGCTTTCTAACTCCTAGGGCCCTGAGATGGTTATCATCTTCTAAAAGAATCTAATCTGAAGTCTGAAATGAGAATTTCAATCTAATGTAGAACATCCAGCATACAACACTTCTATTTCATTTTTCCCTCCGCTATTACCTGAAAATAGCGAGAGTGTCTTTCTGTTGTGAATGCACAATGTCAATTTAATACACTTTTTTTTAAAAAAATCAAATTTATCATCTTGCTGTGTCCTTTTGCCTTTAAAACGCCCAGCGAAAAAGTTGTTCGAGGAGTGTGTTTGCAAATATGCCGTCTGATTGGGTTTAAAAGGAACAATGCTGGCAAAATTTGTTTTGTGGCCTCCCATTGAATTAGCATTGATTTTCCTGCTGTCAGGCCGTAGAACTATCGAGTCAGTGAACTTCTTTAACTGCGCTTATCGGATAAACGTTTACACTGAAGTCAGTGGAGCAGGCTGTTTGTTACCCTGCCATTCACTATTAAATAAAAATCAATAGCGCTGAAATGTAATTTTACGGCCTAGTGTTATTGAGAAGCATGATGATTTTCAGCAGAACAGGATGCGGTATGTCAGCCCTTTGCTTCTCTCCCTCTTTGGACTGTCTGTGAAGACAGGAGAACGGAAAAAAACAAAAACTAACATGAAAATGATCACAAAAGGTGAAAAAAACAGGATTCCCTGTGCCCCCTCCTTGTCCCTGCTGTGATTTGACCTACTCCCCATTCCTGTCTTTCTAACATCACTTCATTAGCCTTGTGTTAAACGCAGGCTGAGGCAGATTCAGTTGATAGCATCTTCATTAATTGCAGTAGCATTTGCCAAGGAAGTGCGGCAAATGCTCACCCTGTGAGATTGTAGCTTCCACTATGTATGTTAACAAACTATGGGATGGGATATTTTTTTTATTTTAGCTGCCTGGCGGGGGATGGAGTGAGGAGGAACACCAGAAGGTTGTGAGTTTGAATACGTCAGTAAAATGGGACACTGCTGTTGAAGCCAGCAAGATACATCCCCCAAATGAACTAAGGCAGCAAAGAGACAATAACACCAAGGGTGAGTACATATGTATGTGTATGTGTCTGAACTTATGATATGTATATCCGCCTGTCTGTGTGCATTTGCATGCATGCATATGTGTGTGTATGTGTATGTTAGGTGAGGTAAAGTTCAAGTGGGATCAAAGACAAGGTTCAAGCAAGTCAGGATCCCTTTCTCACCTTCATTCTCACACTTACACACAAAGCACAGCCGATACAAAGCAACCAGGCAGGACACACAGGCCTAGACTAAAACTGTGGACACACACAGATAGCCCAACAGCAAACACAAAAAGCTTTGGGTAGACACACACAAGGATATAACAGCAGACAAACAGCACCGGGCTGAAATTAGATGCTCTGAACACAAAATCCACACTCTGTACACAAAGCTGGTGACTAAGTCCTCTTTGTTGTGGCAATCTTTGTCTCTGTGAATACACGTTGTTTACCTCGCCGGTAATTACGACCAAGCGGCATGTGTCTGGGCACGGCTGCTTAGCTGGACACGGACAGCGCTTTTTACACTGTAATTTCACTCACCCTCTCATTACCCAACGCCATTTCTGCTAGGCACGCAAAAAAAAAAAAACACCGCGGGCCGCTGGCATGGGAACCGGCCCCCAGAAACTCCTATCAGGGACGAAGTGGGGCACGTTCCGGGATGAGCCTCTCTCTCTGCCTTGTTAAAAATACATGCCATGTGGAGCGCTCCCTGGGTCAGCTGCATTATTGTTGTTTTGCGGCTTATGTATACAACCACTTGTAATTACGAGGTCGGCCGCAAAAACGTGACCTGGCTGCTCGGAGCGCTCTTGATTTCATCGTCCTCTCTCACCAGTCAATCCGGAGTTCCACTGTGACTGTGATGGGAATCATAAAGCTCGTTGCCGGATATATTGCTCATTTCAAAATGTAAGCTGAACTCTGAGTTCCATTACGCTACACTGAAGTCGTCATAAGCCATGATCTATGTCATGGGTGTGCAGGTAGGTCTGGGCCAGCTGGGTTCAGATTTCCATCGATACTTTCAAATAAGCGACTTATACAAACTCTGAATCACAGGTGAGTTTACTGCCTCTCCCATTAAAACCGTGAGTGAACTTATGTAGATCCATTCCACCCTGAGGCTAAGCAGGGCCTTGATCCCTGGTCTGTGTCACGCTGCATGGAACAGTGAGTGTTGTACAGCTGTAGGATATGCTCACTTTACCAAGGAGGGCTCACTTTACCAAGTGGTGCAAATCAAACCCCACTTGAATCATGTGACTCTCATAATGGCTAACATTCTGTCAAACAGTCACCCCTACATGGGCCTACAAATCTCTCCAGGAAGTGAGGGCAGATAGCACACACACACACACATAACACACACATGCGTATGCACACACATGTACATGCACATTCACATGACCACACAGACACAAGCACAAATGTGGAACAGGCTAGCGACACGGTGGATCAAGCAGCTTGTTGAGGCTGTCAGGAAGGAGGGGTGTTGAGCACTGCTGGAGCTACCCTCCACTTCCCTGCTCCTTGACTGGCGGCTGACACCTCCTCACTGCCTACCTGCCATGATGGGGGCAGGCGGCTGACCTGCTGCACACTTCCACACGGGAGAACAGCTTCGGCTGCCCGGCCACGCAGTTGCTTTCTTCCATTGGTTGGGTCACACTTCAGAAAGATTCACAACACATGCATGCAAAAAATGCTTCTGTCTCATATTGTCTGCTGTGTTATAGGCCTCACATCTTGAGCAAAGATTGTGGTATTTCACACAAACTCATACCCACACACATATATACACACACACACACACACACACACACACCCACACACACACACATACACACACATACATGCACGCACACATGCACTCAAATGCACACACGTGTGCACACACACTTGCACTCACATGCACACACACACATATACACATATACACACACACGCACACGCACACACATATACACATACACATTGGCACACACACATATGAACATGTACTCACGTACAGTACATACACAGGCACACACACAAACACACACATATGCACAAAGAGCCTGATGCGTGTCAGGGAAACCTGGAGAGGATGACAGCTTTGGGCTCCTGTCATCCGGGGCCAGGGATGGCTGGGGGGGGCCCAGGGGGGGCTATCACGGTAGACAGTCCAGAGCCGCCTGGCAATGTCACAGAGTCATCACAGTATAGCAACCCCCCCCCAGCGGCCCCGCCACAGCCATTTGGGCTAATAGGCAGTTGTCAAGGCAATGATAAGATAAATGCAGTGTTTGATGGAAACATAAAGTGATACAGCTGATAGAGGCAAGAGAAACCCAAAACAATTAGCGGACATCGGCAGATAGGACGGGACTGCACGGCGTGTGGGGGCGAGGGGCAAGGGCCGGGAGACTGGCTAGGACAGGGTCTCTCGTCCCCCCTCACGAGAAGAGACATCTTTGTCTGACGTTTTTTCTTCTTCTGCTTTCTTTTTTTTTCAAATTCCAATCCAAGTATGTGACCTGCACGCCAACGGCAGACTCGCAGCCACGCCGCGTTTTAAAACAATTTCTGTCCATCTCTGCTCTGAACACACGTGCACAGGGCAGGGGGGGGGGGGGTCGTTGGCGGGGGACCGGACTGCTTATCTAATGCTCAGGATTGAATTCAGTTAGCCCAGTGGGGATTGAGTTAGGAGATGTCAGAAAGATAGATGGGAGTCACACCAGAGCACCACCCCAAAAAATGCGTTTTGTATGTGTGTATGTATACAAATACAATCATATGCACATTCCCTTTGCATTTAGGCTCCACGTCTACTTGGTTTAAGTACCTATGTGTAGGTGGGGGGCACAGATTTAAAAAGATTAAATTGTCTGTTGTTCTGCGTGCATATTTCTGTGAAGCATTGCAACATCGATAAGCTAGTAAGCAAAGTATTCACTATTAAGATAATGAAACAGCATGAAGGCAGATGGGACTGGCCTGCTGTTTTCCACAGCAAATTTAATCTCCATCAGAATGCCAGTGATGTACTGATTTTTTTTAATTTTGAGGAGCTAGCACAGGAACAGAATCACTGATATTAGAACACAGCCTTCTCTCCATGGTTTTCTGACATTAATGTTGCAATTCAGGCTGGGTAAAACTGATGCAGGTTTTACATACTGTATGTGGTGGCATGCATTTATTGCATATCCCTTGCTCTTAGTGCATGCATTGCAAGCCAACATGGAGGATTTTGCTGAGCATTGATTCCCTCCCCCCTTTTCCTCCTACAGAGGAGAGGCCTGGCTGTACCATCCTGGCACTGAAGTAGTTGTCAGCCCTATTTCAGTAGTGAGTGTCCAAGGCGGGTGTGCATGTGAGTCTCGGGATATTGGTTCTCCTCAAAGGAAACTGAGTCTTCCCAATCCTAGCTCTCCTCTTATTGTCTCTCCTCCTGTCTTATACATGTCCACTCTCTCTAGCTGTACCTCCCACCCTCCATGTGAGAAATCCCGCAGAACCACCAGCTGCAGGGCAGACTTTTGTGTTACAATCACAACAAGACCCAGAGCGTGCGCTGGAGTTTTATCCCCTTTTCGGCTCCTGAAAGGATGTCCGCATTCAGCTCATGTTGCGGTCATGTTACAACTGTGTTGCAGTCAAAGTACAAATGTGTCACTCCCCCACCCCCACCCCCCCACCCCACCCTTCCCCCCTCTGAGCTTCTAATTGCATCCCAGCAACCTGTCCTCTTTCAGTAAATTGTGGAGAAGAACCCCAGGGCTTCCCACTTGTTTGATCAAGTCTGAGCAAGTTGGTCAAAGTTTTGATTTGGTTCAGTGGCAGACTGACATGCACATCATTCAGTAAACGAGGCAGTCAAATTTTCACCTTGGTGCATAGCTACTGCAATTCATTCAGGCGTTCCCACTGCACGCGCACACACACACACACACACACACACGCACACACACACGCACACACACACGCGCAAACACACACACACACACACACACACACACCTATATTCATGTGTATATCCTCTAGAGAGTCTGCAGCCCTGCAGATTGGTTGGCCATACCTGGCTATAGCTTCTTTCTCATAGCCTGAGGCTACTGCTTAGCAATTCCACTCTGAATACAATACAGACACAGCGCTCTTTCAGACCTGGCCTGTTTCAAAGCTCCAGCACTGTAATGAATTTTCAGACCTTGGGATGCTGCTTGTGATATACTTCAGACACAGCGGAAAGACAGTAAGAAAGAAAGAAAGACTATCTTCATCTCTCCTTCTTTCTCTCTCCATACCCCTCTCTCTCCATTCGAACCGAGAGCACAAGAGCCGTGGGAGGAACATCTGAACAGCTCGCAATCTAAGAAGAACGTGGGTTCGACTCACCCAATTGCATGCCTCCCTCAGATTCCTGTGTTCCTCACGCACCTCTTCCATGTAAAACACCCATCACATGACAACACAGAAGACACTCTTCTTTTGTGTACGTGTGAGTGTGTGTGTTTTATTCTTTTTGCCCAGTATCAATTTCATAGCTCCTAGAGACTTGTCCCCCCGAAAAAACTCTCTCTCTCCCTGTCTCTCTCTATATATTTATTTATTTATATAAATCCAGTGTTTGACACAAGACGGTTGTACAAAGGAGCTAGTCAGAGGAAAAACACAATCCACATATGAAAACATGCCAATCACTGACCTCGGGATGTGAGGAACAGAAATGAATGACTAGAGTGCTGCTGGATTCTCACAAACGGCCATTTGAGAAAAGAATACATTTGTGTCAGACCCACTTTCCATCTCCCGGGTCTCTCTCCCCTCTTGATGCAGAGCTGTGAATAAATACATACATGTATCTTGTATTCTCTGCCAAGTCTGAAGACCGGTTCAAACACACTGCACAGCCTCCAGGATGCAAGGGAGAAAACACAAAGTGAGCGAATCAAGGCAAACTGTGTACAGTAACAACTAATATTATTAATGTACTATAATAATGTGGTATTAATAATATACTGTAACTCAGTATAAATTAGGACTATTCCCTGGATTCATGTTTTATTATTTTAATATAGCCAGAGCTTGGTTATCGCTGAAGAAAAAAGTAACACTTGTGTTTTATTGTGAGTCACAGTTAAGAGCAAACATTTAATGGATCTAGGGGCACATGTGCAACAATCTTAAAATTGCATACTTTGGAAAGGACAACACGAGTGCTCGTTAGTGCCATCAAAATCCTGCACCACTCTTTCTGTAGCCTTAAATGGATATAACGGCGATGAAGACGAACATGAGGATGAGGATGAAAACTGCAATAATGTTGTTGTGTGTCGTCTTTGTGCGGTCAGAATTTATGCCTCGTGCAAATTTTGCATCTCTCCTCTGGGGGTGGGGGGAATGTACCGGTACGGCTCCTATTTAACAGGAAGTGTCTTTGACAGTAACAGTGAGTGGCCCTGCGACAGCATCCGCTGGCTCCCCAGAGTGGAGGGGAGCTTAGCAGTGTTAACCTCAGGCTCTGTCTGAGGCCACCACTGTGCTTTGGAGCGCGGGGTATCAGGACAATCGTCAGGCCAGTGGAATATGAGGGCTAAAGAGCTTCCAGACAATTTCCTCCCTGACAAAATAAACGTTCCACCACTTCAGCACTTCTGTAATGAGGCGGGACGCACAGCAAGCACTCCAATTAGCCTCTCCCGGCGAACACGCTCGCCAGCCGCTCTTAGACAAAGGTGGGAAATTAAGACGCTTTGGAAAACACGCCGGTGCCCCGGTCTCCCTTTTCTCTCTCTTCCTCCCTCTCTCCTTCCCCCGCAACGTCTCAACTTTTGCAGATATCTGTCAATGTCGGCGAAGGTTAAGAAACCGATAGGAGGGACGAATCTACTCCGGGAGGAAGAGGGAAACTGGATGTGGATGTGTGTCTGTGTGTGTGTGTGCGCATGTGTGTGTGTGAGAGAGAGAGAGAGAAAAAATGTGTGTGTGTGTGTGACTACATGTGTGCTTGTATGTACATTGTGTGTGTGTGTGTGTGTATTTGTGTATGCAAGTATGTGTGTGTGTGTGTATGTGTGTGTGTGCACGCGCGCCGTGAGAATGTATATGCTCATGTGTGTGTTACCCATTGTGTGCATGTCTGTGTTATTCAAGTCTCACTGAATTCATTCACACAAAGTTGTTCACACACATTTGTGCATGTTCTCACACAAATACACATACACACACACACACACACACACACACATACATTGCACACACAGGGAGTGATGTAAGGTAGTGTAAATATAAAACCCTCACTTCCTGCCGCATTCCCACTGACTCCATTATGCTACCCCAGGAAACCTAATCGGGAGAGAGAGAGAATGCCGGAGTATTGCTTCCTCTGTCCTGACCATTCCATTTATCATATCATTAGTATTTTTAGACTGGTCTCTCTCTGGGGCTGTCGGCATGGGGCGGGTCTGGTCGACCAGTGGGGCCAGTGGTCACACGAAACAGAGGGAATCGCTCATGGTTACCTGCAGCGATGACATCAACAGATGCCTCACAACAAGGTTTCGCGTGCACCGATGGGACTGGGAGTGTTAGACATCGTGTCATATCTGCGTCCCAAAAAAGTATCCTGTTGACACGACTTTAGAGACAGAAGGGGGGATGGTTTGGAGAAAAGGAGGGAGAGAGGGGTGGTCCTATTTATTTCCAATCATCGGGCCGATGCGATTATCTAAGTTCCCTTTTTTTAGCCTTGACCTTGCACGCTGAGGGTATTTTCCAGTCAGCAGAACGCTTTATCTCTGAAAGCAACAATCAATAAGGATAATTAATGATGCCTGCCGCAATGATAGCCTCAGCAATCATTACAGCACATTAATCCACGCAGTCAGCACGGGGTCAAGGCCAGCCGAATCATTCACCTGAGGGCGGGGCACAAATTAAAATAATCTACACATTCATCGCACTGTCAAACGTTTCTGATGCATTTACTTAAGTCAGACTTTAATTAAGGTAAGCCTAGTCCTCTCCAAAGGAGGGGAGCATTTAATATGTAACATTCAAAAAGGCAAGGGGCTGTCATAAGCAGTAATCTGACCTGCACTTTTATTTATTTTATTTGCAAAATATAAATCACACGCAAATAACAGTTTTCTAATAAAGGCCTTCTAAAATGTAATCTACATTTAAATTTATAATTTGGACAGGATGCATTATGCATTAAGCAAATGTATTTTAATCTTCCTGTACCAAAAATATATAATAAATAGGCAATCTAATAAAAAAAACTCTCTTGCCTCTTATCCTTTAGCAGATATTTGCCCATAAATTCATTCTCTTTAAGGTTCCTCAAGGCTGAGGTTAACTTGATATTTCTGATGTATATCCTTGTAAACTAAAACACAGGTGAATCGTAGAGAATGCTCTTTGTCAAACGCCCTGGCTTGCTTCCATATTTGTAGGCAAATGAAGGGTTGCTCCAGCGATCATGGTTAGGGTGGCATGTGGAAATTAAAGTGGTTCTATCTCGGCGTAATAAGCCAAATGAACGTGATTAGAGGAATCAGACAGCACAGAGACAGACGGAGCAGATAACGCAGTCTCGGTGACAATCACTTTTCATCGCCTCCGCGGCGCATGCAGAACTTTGTCATTGATCAAGAATGAGAGCCTCACTACAGCACTGAAAAACAGGGCCAGGGATTCAAACCACTTTCCTGTCAGGAGTGTTTATTTCGACATTTTAAAGTTTTAAAAGGAATTCAACGTGACTTCATAATTTATGGGTGACATTTTCACTGTACTAAAACTTTAGGCAAAATTTGAATTGTGAGATTTAATTTCCTGTAATGTTTAAATTACTTTCTACTTGGCCATTGTCCAAACGCTAGAATAGCTACAGGCCTGATCTGTGATATATAACCAGACATTGCTCCTGCTGCCAGAAAAGAACAAAGGAGAATCTATAACAATAAAAAACGCATTCATCTTAGAGTTTTTTTTTCAAAGCGCTCTGTACATTGTTGTGTTTGTTACTGAAATAATATACTTTTAGATACAGGGTGAAACCTTATGAAGAATGTTACATACATCAATACAGTAAATATACTGTAATGTACTGCACTGTACAACCTTTCATTCTGATAAAAAATGTTGATGTATTTTATTCTGTAATATCCATAAATCTTATTCTGTATAACTTCTGCATTTATTTTCATTCAAGTTGAAACTTAACATTGATAAGCAGTGTTATGCTACATTATTGTACTGTTAATTGCTTAGACAAAATGTACAATCAGCAGATATGTAATTATTTAGTATATAATTTTTTTCTTTTGCTGAAAGGATTATTATTTATGAAAGGAAAATGGGAAGGAACATACGGAGTTCAGTCATTCCAAAAAGTTTGATACAGAATTAAGATGAAAGAAAAATAACTGTATTTGTCTTGTGTTTGAAACACTAGTTCTCTGTATGAGACGCATAGGTCATGCTGTTATAGGATCCCCAGTGACTTGTACACTAGATTAATTCTAGTTAACTGAGCTCACAATTAAATTTTTATATGCATACATAAAATAAATACTGGAGCCAGACCTCGAGAATATTATACTTCTCTTACGACCGTCAGTCCTGATGGCTTCTTAATGCATTAAACGCGCACACGTCACCTGCTGTTTATTTTTAGATTACTTTCACATGACATCATCAGTGATTTAATGCACCAAATTAAACAGAGGGAAGCATAAATCTCACCCTGCCACGCCCTCTTCTCCCCAATCAGTGTGCAAAGAAACAGCTCATGTTTGACACCACAGAGTAGAAACGTTTATTCATCTCTGCTGTGTTACCTGTGCTGCAGGGTCTCCTAATTTAATAATGAACATCTAATAGAACAGCCTACCCCACCAATTCCCCCAATGTTCCGCAGCGTCCTCTCTCTTTGCTGTCTCCTCTTCTACCCCCCCTCATCACTCAGGACCCTGGTGTCCAGCATGATTCTCTATCACTATTAGACTGCCAATACCAAATCAGGGTGATCACTTGTTCCCTAATTGATAGATCAAACTGCTCCTCCCACTAACAGTCAACAGCAGGCCGCCAGCTGGAGTCCATCCGACCCCCAGTCCAACCCAACCCCCAGGGACAATTGGGCATCCATCTGACCCAGCACCCACTCCATCCCCACTACAAAAATCAAATCAGGTCATATTCCACCCTATAAATCCCAAACTATAAACTGAGCCCATTTCCTTTTCTTTTCTTTAGATTTGACTTCACTGATATTCATCTTTCACATTCTTTGCTGAAGACAGCACTTTGGCGTAGTCTTTGAGACTTCCCTTGGACTGGGGTGGGGGGGGGGGGGGGGGGGGGGGTTGACAGGGGGTCAGTCAAGGTGCCGGTCTCTATGAGAATACGATCTGGCCCTTTAATTGTAAGGAAAACGTTTGTCTTGGAAGAGGTGGCTTCACCTGTTAAATGGAAACGTAGAGCACTGCAGAAGAGACCATGTGGTTGACAGGGTCACGGCTGGGAGGCACAGGAAGTTAGACAAGTTTCAACAAATCACAGAAGCCAAAGAAAGCCATAATGGTGCACATGTCTGACACGGAGAGAAAGGCACATGGAAATAGTATCTGGAAAATGTTAACTGTAACATAACAGAATTTGTCAAATTCCATGCCATACAAATCAAATATGAAACCATCAGTTACTTGAGGTGAGATGCATTGCATTAAAAAAAAAACAGAATGATATATAGCATGCATATTATGGTTTCACAGAAATTTTGATTCTGGCCTTCACACAAATAGAACATTGTGTTTAATTGCATTACAAAACAAATGTCATTTCCTAGTTGTAGGTTGGTGAGTTCAGGCAAAAGCATAAATGAAGTTCTCACTACATGGCACATTACAAGTGACATTGTGAGCGTCGAGTCATGGACTGCCCAAAGAATTCCTTCAATGTTACTCTAATGTTATATTATTGTTATGGCGTAACTGTCCTCAGGTCTGTCCTATCTCGGCTGCTTCCCCAGCCCTCCTACCTCCATCGATTTTGCAGCCGCCCCATTGCCTGTGACACCTTACGATTCTTTTTCTTTATGAGTGAAAAAGGAATTACAGAAGATTAGCAGCATGCATATAAAAGACTGTCAATCATTTAAAATTAACTTCCTAATGCAGTTGATCACTTGATAGCAAGATTGCTCCAACATGTGCAATCATTAGGGACTGGAAGGCATATATGTGCAGTGAATGGCTGTCACAAAACAATAATAAATTAAACAGAGAGGTATGGTTTGATTAAAAGGGCTGTCCATTATGTTGCCATGTCTGCCTTTCTTCTCTAACAATTAGTGGTTAGCAACAATGTGACTGTCGCTGATCAAAATTGTAAATGAAGATTGAACTTTTTTTTTCTCTGAAATGCCTGTTTTCATAACTACCAGGAGGAAATAGAGTTGGGTGTAGCACATTTATTTTTTGACAGTAACATTAATCACTTAATGGAGACAAGTCAAGGTCAAAGGTCAGTTTACTTACAGGTCAGTACAATTAGCATTTCCTCAGTCTCAATTTGCAGTCAACACTAAACTGCACATGTAACAAAACTATCAATATCATTACATTTTTGATATAGGAACTCACAATACATTCACACAATGTTTGTGTGTGTGTGTGTGTGTGTGTATGAGAGAAAGAGAGAGAGAGAGAGTGTCTGCTGTCTGGGCCATGTTAGCCTGTTAGCCACAGCGATTCATGATAGCGTTGTGCTGCCACCCGGCATTTAATTAGAGCAGCCGCGATACAGTTCTTCCTTAATTTCACTATCACCGAGAACGGCACTTACTCTGTAATTTCCTGTCTCGCTTGGAGGGCCTCACTATCTGTTGCAGAAAAAGATCGGAAGCTTCCCTTTATCTGAAACATAAAGAAAAGGAGCCATCCCCAAATTAGGAAAGATACACAATAATTACAAAACGAGGCCCTGAACTTCAGGTAGCTTTGCACACCAATCCTCGTGCATTTAATGTATGAGTGAAGGCTTAGTCTCATTTACAATGTCCTCTTGTGTGTGTCTATGTCTGTGTGTGTGTGTGTGTGTGTGTGTGTGCTGCATATTTTCCCTTTCATTTTATTATGGGAACTTTTTACAGGTTTCTCTACATTAATTGAAAACATGACTAGCTGCTACTGTTCCTGATGGATATAAAAGTAGAATTTAAAAATCCATTAGCTCTGGCAGTATCAGGGCCTGTCAAAAAGTCAATACACAGTTCTTTATGTGTCTGGGAGCAAACATCAAGTAATTATCCGCTTTATTAGGGAGCTGCACAGCCGCAATAACGATCTGCTAAAATAACCCATTAATTACTGTCAACTACACCTGACTCTGGGCTTATTAAAAACATTAATAACGGAAAATAAAACCTAATTAGTAAACAAATGCAATCAGTCACTGGCGGAAAAATACACTTTTTGACTTTAATTTTGTAACAAGACCGACCCGCGCGTACACTCACAATTACCCACTTGCTCGATGGAGAGAATGAAGACATTCATCCTCTAATGAAAATCAAAAGAGGAGAAGAGTGAAATTAAATGAAGAGTGTTACCTCAAGACACAAAGCACAACGCCGCCTGCTTCATTTCCCTCTCCTCATAATAACCTTCCAAATATCCACACAGCAACTCCAAACTCATTTATAACTTAATCAGCCATAATATATGGTAAATAAATGCACTGAGTAAAAACAAACAAAAACATTGGGAAAAAAATTACATAGTCCATAAATATATCAAGAGACACACAGACAGCGCCATTAACAGAGGGGGGGGGGGTCAAAAACACTACAGAGGGACAGGGGTCACTGAGGTTTGACCCCCTCTAGCTGTATTATTAATAGAGATTTGCAAATAACATGACACTCCAGGCTGCGGCTGCGGAGTGTTTGGGAGGGAGATCGATACGACAGGTATTTGTCTGGTGAGATCGGCCTCCGCAGACTTAAGCCCTTACAGTCCAGCTTTCACAAGCTGTCAGGATTTCTGCAGGGCATGTCCCCACGTGTACGGATCTCTCTCATTCACAGGCAGTGTGTGTGTGTATGTGTGTGTGCACGCGCGCGTGTGTATGTGTGTGTGTGTGTGCGTGCGTGTGTGTGTGTGCATGCATGTGTGTATGTGTGTGTATATGTGTGCGTGCGTGTGTGTGTGTGTGTGTGTGTGTGTGTGCGTGCATGTGTGTATGTGTGTGTGTGTGTGTGTGTGCGTGTGTGTGTGCGTGTGTGCGTGCATGTGTGTGTGTGTGTTGCATCCATCCCCACAAAATTGCTTCAGGAGCAACAATGCTCCAATTACACAGTGTCCATTCATTTACATTGTGTCATGAATGTTGACTGGGTGCACAGCATAAGTCTGCTCCTCCCCAGTCCGCTTAAACTATACTGTATATAACTAAAAATAAAACAACCTTTGAGTTCAATCCACTTCATTCCATTGTAAATATTATAGCAGGCCTGATATTTTCTGTTATGCTTATTTATTGGGCAGACTATCTCCTTTCATGAAGATGTAGAAAAGAATATGAACTGAAAAATGCGTTTGTGCCTCCTTGGTGACCATTGGCGTTTTCAATGAAAGAGGCTTCCGTAGTGTATGGCACCGGCACGACACAATGCAGATCTCCCCCACCACAAACCAGGAGAGCCATCTCCATCGCAGGAAATGACTCAAATGTTCACGCTGAAGAAAGAGAGAGAGAAGGGGAAAAAAAAGAAAAACCTTCCTGTTGTCATAACCTCATTGAGTCACAGCATGCGAGGGGGGGGGGCTATTTTTTCTATACCACTGGTGTATGAAATTCAGAACACTTTACATAAGATTTATTACATCCAAGCAGAAATATTATCTTCGGAAGGTGCCATTCATCAACCTCACTTTGAAATGCAGTGAATGATATGATGGAATTATGCAGATCGGGAATGTCTGAGGGAGGATTCAATTTGGTAACCTTGGCAACCTCAGGTACTCTTATCCAGGCTTCGAATACATTTCGGCACATCAATTAACGGAGGAGTCATATTTCAGGGAGAGGAATTCTAATTAGTCTGTGTGTAACTGCTAATGAGCCTGCTTTTTAAAATATGCTTTACACTCTTTTCTCTCCCTCATACCCATATCCTTTTCAAATCTGAAATAAAGATTAATGCATGGCTGGCAACACCTTTTTTCTCTGTGTTCTCTCTATAGAGAAAGATGCTTCATGCTGCAGTTAGATGGCAGTCGGAACTTTCCCACAAGCTGCTCCACAATGGCAAATGTCATTGAGAAGGTGACTTTGGATTGTGGGATAAAGGGCCATGACAGGGCAGTGTCTGTAGATTTTACATAAGACAAATATTAACTTTTTCATTACCATATTAAATTGGTTATGAACATACACACAACCAAAAGCAGGGACAATAATACAATGATGCAGTAAATTTGTCTCAGTTACACCGAGTCATGAGCTGTTAACAGCTCTGACAGCACTCAATGCTAAACTCATTACTAAACATGACTAAGTGATCAATTCTACCCAAGTGTCTTCGCCTGATGACTTAACACATGCATTTCCTCTTTTATGATGTAAATATGTGTATTTGAAAAGTGCACTCAATTACAGCAAAACAGTGCTCAATTACAGCAAAACTGCAGCTGACTTGTATGCATGTTGATATTATACAAAGAAAATGTAAATCAACTAAAATGCTCTTGTCTTAGCCACACCATCAGTGATGTAGTTGGGTACTCTTTGCATGTGTATCACATCAACTCTAAAATTTCCCCTTTGAAAGTGGTGTTTACTTATTTGCGCTCATATTTATAATATATAAGTGCAGCCTACAACAATATATAAGAGCCCATTTAGGGAGGAAGATAACTCCAGGCAATTAGCTCTGAATGCAATTTAATTTACATTTCAGAAGGGATACAAGAATTTGTCATCTCTTGTCTCTTAATCAGTCATTTTGTAATATCCTGTCCTTAGAGTTATGTTTAGACATGCGCAGATGATCATTTGAAATATTCAGATTCATTCATTTGTGCATGTTGTTGTTGCTTTGTTGTTATTTTTTCTACGCTGTTACCATTACCCATCTACAGTATATCCATAACATGCCTGAAAAGGCTGAAGAATGCTTCTGCAGCCAAGTGAACAGGCAGTGGTGAACACATGATGTTGCCTCACATCGTCAGGCACTGTGGTCTTGTGACATTGATGAGCTAGCGCTTTGTTCTGTGAGCCACTGGACACACGCTAATGTGGCTAAAGTGACAAAGGAATCGCTGGTTTAGCGCCTGTCCAACTGCATCTGACTTAAACACTCTGTTTACACAAGGGCCACTCACCAGTTTCAACCAATGTTTTTCTTTTTCCTTTACTCCTCTAGGTTGTGTGTTACGTAGCAATGGCACATGCTTCAATGAGAATAAATTGCTTTTAATTTGGGCTTTTCCCTCTTTTTTTTTCGCCATGGCCAGCGTCACTTAATTTCATTAGCTCGGAACCTGTTGAGCGCATTCAAAAGCCTCGTCTCAGGGACGCACTCGAAAATGAAAAGATGCCTTTTTTTCCTCTTCTCAATTAACAGAATCGTTCCCTTTCAACTAAAATGAATGTTATTGAAACCAATTAGCATAGACTGGAAAATCTCTCATTAATGAGGGGTGTGTGGGTGAGTAAACAGGAATGAAAAGATGAAATTAGAGGAGAGCCTCTTCTTGTTGGCCTGGAATAATTACACGCTTAGTTGCCTAATTGTCTGGTGAAAAGCGCGCCGGCGATAGTAACAGATTGCCGTGTTCATTAGGCAGCGATGGGCCACCTGCTGCTGAGGCCCGCTGGCCCGCCGTCCCCATACACGTGTTTATCCCAGGGGGTTCATATTTGGACAAATGAGCCTGCCAATATGCTGCAATATTGTGTCCTTATTGCCAAGGCACAGAAGCCTAATATGTCAAATGAAATGACTAAAACCAACAGCAATGAGCTGGAGTTTTTGTGCGGAAAATGACCTCATAATGCACGACCATGGAATATATGTATTCATTAATTTTTCCTTTTCTCTTTTCTCTCTCTCTCTCTCTCTCTCTCTCTCTCTCTCTCTCCTTCTCCCCCCTCTCTTTCTCCACACCCACCCTTTTCCGGATGTTTGGGCCCACGTGTGCAAATGTTGGTGCTGGCCCACTGCGTGCTAGCAGATAAGATATGTTTTGTAATTGTGGAAGAAATCAGGACTGAGGGGGAAGAGTTCTCTGAGCGTTTATCCCGTTTCATAAAATATTTAATGGATTGCCTGGAGAAACAAATTCAGCACACATTTTCTAATTCATATCCCTAAGACAAGCAGAGGCGTTACACCCATGCAGTGCACATATACTCTCATACACCATGCAAGGGTGTGTGAAACCAGACCGTCTGTTAATTAATCTATAAATTAACATAAATTGAGTTCTATGGCCCGTCAGGGTCTGGCATGGCTCTAAGTGGTCTAAGAAGATGTGCTCCATCATTTCAGTAATATACTAATACACTCCATGATTGATTAAAAAAAAGTGGGCCAGAGTTCTCTTTTCCCTTTCTGGGACAGTCAGCCACTATCCACTGTTACTCTTCTGTCCTGGTGTGCATTTATATATGTGAGTAAGCATTTGTGTATGTGCATGTGTGTGTGTGTGTGTCTGTGTGTTAGCTGGTGTGTGTGTGTGTGTGTGTGTGTGTGTGCGTGCTTGTGTGTCTGTGTGTGTATGTGAGAGAGAGAGAGAGAGGGTGTGCATGTGTGTATCATTGCTTTCATGTGGTAAATCTGGCATATGCCATTTGCTTAAACAATCCTTAATGACTTGCCTGGTACACATGTATGGTAGAACCAGAACATAAATTATACCCACCGTTGTATGCCACATTGCCTACAGCTGTTCACCATAATTGTCTTGCAAATATCTTTAAGTGTGATGATCAAGATTTTGCTTTTTCTCCCACTCTCCATACAGCACCCATGTGGCAGTTCTGAAGGTAGGTGGCGGGGGCAGGGGTTTTGTATGGGTGGGGCTTTTAAAGTGTGACAGACTGCAAGGCGGAGAGCATTTCATTTTCTGTTCAAGAATATGGAGGACAGTTCATGTGGTTTCAATAGGGGCAGTAAATCCAACCAGCCTGGGACAGGATGTCGCAGTGAAATTAGACAGCCTGGTTTACTTCCATACTCAGATACATTGGTACTTTCTTGATGCACTTATTGCTGATGATGGCTTAGGGCTTGGTCATAGTGACAACCTGGATATGAAATACAGACAAAAATCCATGAGTTAAGAGTTGATCAAAGAAACAGAGAGAGGACACTGGGAAACAGAAAACCCAAAGACTTTTTCTTGACTAGAATGGTTTGAAATTAATTTTGATATTATTGCTTAAAAAATGTATGCCCTGTGTGTTCAGCTTAGTTGGATTGAATCATTTAGTTCTGGGCCTTGATAGACTAATTTTAGAAATAAGACCGCATTTAATGAGAAAGTAGTAACTGCATTTATGGCTTGGTATGAGCAGGCCTTAACATACTTTAAGATGAAGCATGATTGAATTGATTCATTCTGCACGTTAAGAAACGGCAGAAGTGAACCATTTAAACTCTGTTGTATTTAAATTAACATTAAGGTATTAAACAAAAGGGTAGAACTTTATTTTACATCACACAGACATCAAAATAGACAGAATGAAACAAACTTAATCCTCAAGCCCTATGAGCTAAACTGGGATTGTGTGCCCCTTGTTGCCTATTCAGCAGTATGATCAGCCAGTGGGGTAGCGCATTTCCTCAGCACTATTGATTAAAAGAAAACACCTTTGAGAAGGAGATTGGATTAGGGCAAATCTATTTAGCTCACTGTTTTCTTAACTGACTAATCTGATTTGAGAGCAGTGATCTGGTGTTTTTTTTTTCTGTTCATCACTCTTCTGGTTTTCAGTGAGAGAGAGAGAGAGAGAGAGAGAGAGAGAGAGAGAGAGACAGATGCACCTGTCCTCAGGTGTCAGCCCTCACAGCGAGGGCTTATAGGTATTATCCCCCTTTTGGGAGCCTCGGGGAGCGCCGGGGACCAGTGGCCAGCCTCGTGCGGCTGTCTCTTCCCGTCAGACACGCACCCTCCTTAGGGACCTCCGCTTAATTGATTTACTTTGCGGGGGCATTAGACGTCAATCAGACGGGAGAATGCTACTCCTACACGGGCATGAATATATGGATGTACTCAGAGACGGGACGGCATGCTGTAGGAGGGGTGATGGACGTGCGTGTGTGGGGGGGGGATACAGAACAGCGAACGGATTCAGGCTGATCCTCTGATTGATTGATATCAATATATTGTTGTGGTCAAAGTGTTTCCTCATTTTTTAAGAGGGAGATGGGTTGCGCTGCTTGTTAATTGATGCTTGACCCTTGTCCTCAGCATCTTGATAAGCGGGTTGCTTAGTATTCATTTATTATTATGATTATGTGTTTACATAATAATACATACTAATCTCTCCATTATTTTATCATTATCGTGTGTGCACAAAGACAATGGCACAGGACCAGGGTGGGAACGGGACTGCCATATTAAGAAAGAGATGTTCATAAAGTATTCTATATGCTGTTGTTTAATACTGATGGGTTATGGTAAACAGAAATGAGAAGGTGATCACAGAAAAAGGTAGCTGTGGCCATTAATTACCAATGTAATTACCAACCAATGTTTATTTTGTTTTGTTTTATTTTATTCATATCAGCAAATGATTACCAAATCTAACACTTACAGATTCAATTATAGCCTCATTGCTTGAAAGCATTAAATCCATGATCTACAAAAATGGGACCGAAAGGAGCATGTCCTTCATTCCAACAGCAATGTATGTTGGAGCATATAACACACACAGGGGAGAACACACTGTTTTTGTGAAAATGACAAATATGGACACCTCAGCGCTTGATTGGCAAGTGGAAACCGGGCGGGAGGGGAATTAGGGGGGGTTCTTCTCTGAATGCAGCTTTTGGCCCTCAAACATAATCCCCGAAAAAGCCTGCGAGACATTACCCCGCCGTGTGGAAGTCCTGCTCCAAAATGTTAACAAGCCCCATTGTGCTGAACAGCTGATTTCCTTGGAGAGGAAAACCTTTTTCTTTGTCTCTCATATATTTTCCTGCTGTGTTTTGTTTGTTTGTTTTTCCTATCTACGGCCGTCTTAACAATCCCCATGTTGTAATTAAGTTTCTTAAAAAAAGAGAAAGGAGAAAATGGTAAGGGTTGCAGAGTCGCTGGATGTTATTTTTACTTCATCCTGCTCATTTAATGCCAGCTGCCAGAGGGGAGAGTGGCCATGAGTAATATTTGTTTTATTATTTTCCTCTCACTTCCTGTAGAAATTGTACTTCCACGCCCAGCGTGGCGGTTGTATATTTAGGAGGGGAAATTGGTTGGCCGTCGTGGATCTTTAGCTGATGGACAAAAGGGCTTCAAGCTTCTGTCAGAGCTCTCTCTCTCTCACACACACACACACACACACACACACACACACACACACATACACACACACATAGACACAGTCTCTTGTCTTGTCCCTTTAAGGGAGGACACTGATAGTCTTGTACTAATTCCATGCCTTTCACTTGTTCTTTCCCTTTTCCCGGTCTCTCCCCCTTTCCTCTCTTCCTCCTTGTATCTCCCTCATAATGCCTCTTAATGTCTGTCACTGTCATCCCTCTCTCCCTTTCTGTTTCCTGTGTCTTCTTCACCTGCTCTTTCCCTCTACCCCCTTTTTCTCCACGCTGTTCTCAGTCTCCTCCATTCTCCCTCCCTCTCCCTACACCCCCACTCTCGCCCTCTCTATTTCCTTTTCCCTTTCTTCCTCCCTCCCGTCCCTCTCTCCCTTCTGTCTTCTTGTGCTCCTGTTCTCCTGCGCGTCTGCTGAGCTCTCCAACAGGAAGTGGGTTTTTCTCCTCGGTTTTGAGACGGGAACTGAGAGCCGACTGCTGTCACTGTCTGAGAGCTCTCGCTAATTAGTCTAATTGGGATTAGAGCCACAGCAGCCACTCTCACTGAAGAGGAAGCCTGTCGCTGGGAAACAGAGGGGAAAAAAAAGAACCCACAACAGTTGGCTCACTCTGAGATGTGGCACAGCACGCAGAGCAGTGAAGGGGGTTTAAAATATTAAACCGCATCGTGAGGAACAAGTGAAACAAATGAATAATGCTCCCATTAAGAGAAAGATAGTGATTATATGCATTATATAAACAAAACAATATTAATCATGATCTAGAATTGCAGCGGGAAGTATATGTTCCTGTACATTTTTTAGGTTAGATTTAAAATATTTTTTGAGCACATGAAAATCTCCTGTATTAATACCTTTCAGGAAATGGATGTGGACATTCTCAGGTTGCAAATGGGGTTTTTATACCATCTCAGATCTTGATAGAACTTAAGTGTTCATTTATACCGTTTGCAAACATTCAACAAACACTTTGCTACTTACTGAAGTCATGCTAAAGTAGCTACAGATTTAATTAATTAATTTATCAAGGGCTTTCTAACGGTATAAACAGACACTTAAATGACTTCAAGCATGACTCAGACTTTAATGATTTCATTTCAAAACTGCACTTCATTAGGAGGCCAAAATGTCAGATCCTTAGGTCCAACTAAAATGCTTATTCTCAAGATATCAAAAAAGGGAAACCTTGCCGCGGTGACGAGCTCTCATCCAATCAGATTGCTTCCCATTTCTCAGCCCCAGGACTGACTTTGTTTCACCAGTGACCAGTGTAAAGGAGATCTAAATGTGAATTCATGAATTTTAAATACATAACGGGTCCTAAGGAATATTGAATAATAATTATGTTCTAAGCAGTATTGGATAATTACGTTAATAATTACTTTCACTAAAGCGAGAGAGAAGCAAAACATGGAGTAGTACTTCACTATGTAATGTTACGAAGCATGTGTACAGGAAAATGTTTTTAAAAGGTTCATGCATAATTTATTAAATCTTGTTTGAACTGATTTTTGTACAATACTTCAGTTAACTTAAATTTGTGAACTACTGCACAATCTCCATAAATTCATAATAACTAACTCATCAAGAATCATTAATACTCTAACATAATTGTTTTGATGAATTCATCAATAATGCAGAGAAAAAAAATTGTTCATCTTTTTGGATCATTTTTAGAATTATACAATAGGTGACATATGGATTAGCTATTGTTAAACATTAGTGTCTTAAAATTTGTTTTATTCTTTGACCTCCTTTGAATTTCCAGATTGTACTGGTGTGTTGATGTTTCTTTTAGGACCATTAGGACACTCATACACACATACACAGACACCCCACATCCTTGCTATGCACTAGTTTAGTGTGAGCCACACATTGAGTATAACAGTGGATATTCATGGATTGGTTCTGTTGATGCACATGATGACCACAGCACCTCATTGGAGAGATATATCCATGACTGCTAGAACTGTAATCCATCATAACTCTATTTATAAGATATTCCCATTTAACTTATGTATACCTCACAAATAATTTATGGGCAAAGAGATTAATCTGTGCACCTACTTGATCCAAAAATAGTACAGTGGTGTATGTGCAAATATGTGCACACACATTCAAACCTGCACACAGACAGCAGACACATCCATGCACACATGTACATACATGCAAGCACACACACACACAAACACGCGTATGGACACATACACACATTAGGCCATATAGACTAATGGAAAAGGCAATAATGACAATAATAATGCTCTTGACAAATTATTTAGCAGTTTATTCAGCATCATGTTTCCAGATGCTGAGAAAGAGGTGGTGTAGCAGATGGCCAGGGTCAGCTTCACAACAAAACTCTGCAAACTCTGCAAGAGAGAGAAATTCAACACCAGGCATTAAAGACTTGGACCAAATGGGAGAAAACTTCATTTCTCTTTTTTTACTTTCTTTCCATAATGAGTTATTCTGCTAGATATTTTGGAATGCTGTGACTTCAGAAGGGCAGCGGGAACCTCAAAAGGAAAAGTTTGTGAGCGAGAGGTAGGGTGTGTGTACTCATCCTGCCTTCTGACCCCCCCCCCCCTCATACCCACCACCCCCCTCATACCCACCACCCCCCTCCAGCAAGTGCGTCACCCTCATGCCTGCCTCCGTCTGCTCGACCATGTGGCCTCGGGGGGGTTGCACATTTGGCAGTTTCATTTTTTCCAGCTTAACGTGTGTGTGTGTGTGTGTGTGTGTGTGTGTGTGTATGTGTGTGTGTGTGTGTGGTCTAAGCATGCACTGGAGCTCCATGTGAAATATTGATGCAAACTACTGGTGGTGGGACAAAGTTGAAACAAGTCAGGGAGACATATTGCTGACACTCTGTTGGTGGGCAAATGCACTGGAACAATACACAATGCAAACTTTTGTCTTTTTTTTCCATAAACAATGGTTGTTCTTCTCTAGAATGTTAATGTCACCTTTCAGATGGTCATCTTTAGACACGATGCTATAGAAAAGAGTAGGACAAAACTAATACTCAAAAATTTAAGAGAGTTCAGGAGTGTAAATAGAGAATATAATTTGTTCAAAATTCTGATGTGAGTGAATTTACAGCTGAGTAACTACTGACCTGTTTTTCTTTCATTGTTAGTAAAAGTGATACATTTCAAATGCCTTACCTGTTTTAGATGGATATATGTAATCTAAGAAATACTGGTATGTTGCTCACTCTGCTACCTACAGCTACCTCAGTAATGACACGACTGAATCACATTGACTTCTACCATGGGGCATCGCAATGTGGTTTGTGGTTAGAGCGCTGGATGCAATGGATTTAAACCCCAGAAGGGACATTTCTCCGGTATCTTTTAGCAAAGTACTTTACTCCAGCTGATCCATCAGTTAGCTCTGTGAATGGGTAAGATAAAACTGCAGGCTTTGCTAACAGCCATTCATAAGAGTGCATTATGTTCAATCTGTGTGTTAATCAAGGGCTCGGTGATATTAATAATTACACCAATAACTATGTTAATGTTGCTGTTTGCAGAGTCAAGAACAGGAGCACTTGATTCCCCATATGACACCTGATCATTTCGAGGTGTAGCTGCATATTTTTGGGAATTGCATCCTTCAACTCTTGCTGCGGTTATATCTTTAAGTACATTATCCATTGACATTTTGTTTATTGAAAGGGGACAAAAGCATTATACATATTCTAGAACACTGTAACACCATCCATACCTATCCGTTGATGGTTTCTGTGGTGCAGTTGTGCAACATACACAATAACACTTCCATATTTATGCATTTCTTCATGGGTGCCAACAGCCCCAAAAGATTACTTAATATTCTACTCATATAAGATACCTTTTACATTACCCTTGTGGCATTATTGAGTATGTGGTCCAAATAATCAAACCTTGATTTATGTGAACATAAAAGTGTGGGTATGAGAGGCAATACTTTGTCCAGCTAGATAGCCCAAGGAAACCAGACATAAAGTTCATTCTTTAATGGGCATTTTAAATCATACCACCAGACATTCTGGATATTTAAATTTGATATGTTTTTTCCTGATGCTCTGTATGAGGATTTTGAATCTTCTCCTTATAGTGTATCATAGCAACAAAATGTTATATGGTTTCTTTTGAGTAAATGATTTTTTTTGTGCTACTGTTGGATTGTAGCATTTTGTGTTATGGAATTACGTGTCATTGTTTTTTTGTTGTTTATCCCCATGATAAAATCATTTTTTATCAATAACTTGACTGAGGAGATATGAATAGCCCTGTATTGAAATAAAGGCAAAAGAGGTCTATTAATGACCAATAACCAATGGAAACTTGCTTCATAAAGATATACCCAGCTGTTTGTTTGATTTACATTGCGTTGTGTTCTGCTTCCCTTGTAATTTTTTGCTGCACAGCATTTTTTGATATTTTTTGATATATAAAGTTTGATGATGTTTGTCAAGCCTGATCATGGTCTCTGCTTCCACCACAAATCCTGGCAAGGTACTCCATGCATTTATAACTTTGACTCTCAAACTAAAAAAAATATTTCCTACTATCAGTATAGAATTTACCTTTAACTAATTTCTACTTATGTCCTCTTCTTCTGATTACAGGGACTAATCCTAAAATAGCTTCCTTCTTTAAAATAGGAAGCAGTTCAAAAGTTGTATAACGGCATAGCAAGAAAGACTGAAGTTGTTCTGAAGGCAAAGGGCAGCCAAATTCCTTTTTAGGTGATAAATATTCAACACTTTGATTAGTTTCCTTGAAGAAGTCCATAATATTTCTTAAGCATGATCTCCCTGTGTGAAAACGATGCTATATATCCTTTATATAGCCTCTATACACCTTTTTAAGTGTCCTACATATATGATCTATCTGGTAGTGAAGAACATGTTGGTGAAATATTTGATGTTTTTGTTTTGTTTTCCTGCAGCCTTTATTATTTTTTCCATTATTTGAGGAAACAAAATTCTTATCTTGACTCTCCACACAGCTTGTCTTGCATTTGTAAGTAATAATGAATTAATCCAACACAATATGACATTTTGATGACACACCCACTTGTGATGAAGTGCTCAACAGATGGACAAGACCCAAAAAGAACGAGAAGGTTGCACCGTCCCATACTACCAGAAAATGTGTTCAATGCAATCCAAGTTCCAAAACATTGCTGGTAATAAAAAAAGTTTTTTGTATCAATATCATTGATGTTAATAATGGTCTCAGTAAAAAATCACTCATGTGAACATACTATTTTGACATGGTGAAGATCCATTTAAGTGACGCTGTTCGGTGGCCTTTCAGTCTGACAGTTGCCATGGTGAGCTTGTCCTCCACATTCCGTGCTGTTTTTTTGTCGTTGGTATGCCAGGCTAGCTCCCTCTGTTATCGAAACTTCCTCTCGGTGAGTGTGCATGGCGCGCACGGCAGACAACACACACATGCACCACGACTCAATTAGGAGCGAGAGCGCTGGCCTCCACCTCTTGCGGCCCCCGTCGACCCCCCCCCCCCACCCCGCTTCCCATCCGCGGGCTCGCGGACGACCCGGCCGAAGCAGCGCCACGACGGGAAACCGGCCGTCATCACTCCGACGGGGCGCAGCAGCCTGTAATCAGATCAGGGGACACTTCGGGTCTGTCCAGGCTTTTCCGGGCCCTTCCGGGTGTCTGGGCCCCTTGCCGCAGTCATCTGACCACGCAGGATAAATATTTACCGCAAGGAAAGGAAACGTTTATTTCCCCTCTGCGAGCACAGAACAATAATTCCCTCCTTCTCGCGAAAGTGAGCGGTCGGAGGGATGGGGGGGTTGCATGTTTCTCAGAATAGCAGTAATTATCACACTTCCCTGTATTCATCAGAGGTATTCATTGTCCTGGCGAGGTTGGCAGCCATTTCTCAGACACACAGGAAGGTTCTCCTCACGGGCTTTTTTTTCTCACAGTGTTTGGAGGAAATCGACGAGGACCGAGAAGAATTACTCTGGTATGTTTTATAAACTGCTCTCTCCGTCAAACTGAACACAATAAAAGATAATAGATCTGCGGTCTGCACTCTCTGCGGCAGGAGGGTTGGTGGGGGGGTGAGCTCTGTCATGTGGCTGGCTCAAAGAATTCTGGGTTGAGTCTATCTCTCCTTCCGTCTCGGCGGATCCTCTGACTCGCAATGATCCGTTAGGCCACCTTCGCGGGACACTGGGTCAGGCGGGTGACGGCAGGGCAGGGGCAGGGGTTGGCGGGAGTGGAAAGTCCGGCCATTGGCCAATCACCGGAGCTGTTGAGAGCAATCGGCTTCCTCGTACCCCTCAGAGCGGCGAACAGCTGTCCGCAAGCGCGTAATCGCATCCTTCTCCCGGCTGCTGTCAGGATGCGTTGCGGGAGAGGCTCGGGGGTATTGATCCGGGTGGCGGGGGCCTGACAGCCGAATCTAAGTGGATGTGTCTGCATCGGCCATCCTTTCCTCCTCAGTCTTCGCTAAAACCCATATAATCAGCACACCTCTCTCCTAAAGCTACTACCACTGCTCACCCTCTCCCTAGGGGACTCCCAGAATCCATTGAAATTTCTGAGGCCTCGCTCCCCCAGGAAGCACTGAGAACCGGATCACATGGGGAATGCGTGAATATGTGGGTCGAAATTCCCTCGGAGTTGCAATCAGCTTGGGTCATGCGGTACGACGAGATTAGCTTGTTGTTGGATGCATTTTGTGTTTTTGTTGTTGTCCTTTTTAGTACCCGTACGCCCACATCCTGTTCTGTGAAGTGAGAACCCATGTCACCTGTCAGAAAAGGCCTGCCTGTCAATCAATCATCTAAGAATGAATGATAGGCAGGTTGATCTAACCTTCTGACTAAACATAGGAGCATTGCCATCTGTTCAATGCACTGAGCTGTCAGGCCTGAGGCATGCTGAAGACTCCTTTAACTCTAACCCTCTGTCTTTCTCTTAGTCTTTCATTCTTCCAGGTATTCCTGGCCAGCAACCCCATGACTCACTAGTAAACATGCTGTTGTTTTTTTTCTAGCTGTGGTTTTAATTGCTGGCAACTTTGATGAGAAAACATCTGCAAACCACAAAGAAGTAGCAGTGTAGCAGTGTAGTCCTGTCCCTGGGTTTCGCAGCATCCTCAGTGTGTCATCTTGACACTTCAAACATCTACTGTGCATAGTTACCTTTCTTGATTTATGGAAAAATATTTAAGCCTGTCACTTATATCTTCTGATCATCTTCATCATCTTCATTTTTTTCAGTAAATATTTTTTTATCCAAAGTGAAGTATTTAGTGCTTAGTGTTTAGTATTTAATGTTTATTTAGAGCTTAGTGTTTAGTATTTAATGTCCACACAATGGAAATCAGTTAAAGTATCTTACTCAAATGTAAAATTGCCTAGCATCCAGGCTGAAAGCCTTCACACTGAGTGCAGTGCCCTACCCTATACTGTGTACTACTGCTTGGCTTCGGGGAGTTATTACTCAGAGAATGATTTTAATCCTGGGTTCTGTGCAGGCCACACACACACACACACACACACTCAGAAGTTAGTATTGTCATCTTTATTTACGTGTTTGATCATTTTGTGTGTGAAGTGATTTAATAGCTATTTGTAAAGAATAAGAAATCAATAAATTTCTGCATCAAAAGAAGCTTGTAAAGGCAGCAAAAAAAAGCATTCCATTTTAAATAATAGCTTCTTCCATAGGAATCAGACCATTGATTGGAAAGCCAATACAGCTCAGCTTGCTGTGCCATGTGAATTAATGCAGCCTTGATGTGGCCTGAGCATAAATGATAGGAATTAATGTTGTTTTGATGTGACCGAACCAATAACTGCTGAGAGGGGGAATGAAAAGTGTTTCTGACTCAATCAAATATACCAGAGGAGACGCCTGGCGATCCGCATCCTCCGAACGTTAATAGGGAAGAGTGATATGATTCTGACAGATCAATAAATACACATTATGAAAGCACAACTCTGGCCTGTGAAGACCCTCCTTCTCTCCACGGAAAATTTTATTTACCGTAACCTGACACTTCACTTGCAAAAAGGGAAAAAGATTAGATTTTCAAAGACGAATAAAAAAGGGAAATCAGTCAGGAAAAAAAAAAAAAAACGTCTGTCAGTTGGGTTACTTTGCCTTTCCAAATGAAGGCTGGAGAGTCTGGGAGCGCAAATCTGTCCCATGCATCTTTATCTTGTTAAGATAAAACGTAATAACAAATATGTTGCCCTTGCCCCTGAAAAAAATGTTCTCCAAACAGTTTAAGACTTTGTTAAATTTATCATCCCGGTGCGGTCTGTCATGGGGAAGAATATATTGCTTTAAAAAGTCGCAACAATGATAGTGCTGATGTAATTTCCATAAATTTTCATCTCAAATTTGATATTTCTTCCATTGGTGAACAATATAAACTATACCAAGATGATGATTGGGTAGCAAACTTTTTCACCAGCCTCAAATTATCGTGCACTGCTCAGTCTGAGATAGATATAAGACATCAGGTCTTATAATACATTAGAGCCAACAAAATCTTGTTGTCAAATTGCATCTTGCCTCTAAAAAACAGAATTATCGCAGGGTTATTATCATTTTATTTTTCTATTTATTCTTCTCAATTCAAGAGCTTTCTTAATTTGTACTTGTAACAATTTGTCAGGCTTGCAACTGGAAGGTTTCCTCTTTTTAAACACAGGGCTGTTTCTGTCTGTACACATGCAGAAAGAAATGAACTCCTGTTCTATAAATGGAAAGAATGAACACACAAATAAACAAAGGTTGCGGACATCCTTATAGACCACTCTGCAAAGGGCTTAATGAACTGTATGTATTGGTGGTAATTGTTCCATCACTAAGTGCTTAACCTTCCATTAGCCGCTTAGCCTGTCTTTGCTGGAGACCATATTTTCTGATTTATGCCATTGACGTGGCAGGCACTGGAATGATTTAGCATCCAGACACAGTGGAACAGCATTTCTATTGACTGGAATTGACTGCATCTGCATTGTCACATTGTTGAAGGTCAAGATTTTATCTATTGCTCTGAAACCTGTAGAAAGATATGAGCACAGTATAAACTGGTAAAAATAACAGAGAAAGGTTTAGGGTAGGGTAAAAGTTATAGTGTTTTAGTGTGTTGTTTAGCGGTGATGTTTTTCCATGCAGCAAAGCAGCTAGTCATCTCATCTGTCTCTCTGTGGCATTGAATGTCATCTGGTCAGAAGACCAGACTGGCCAGCATGTGTATGTGTGTGTGTATGCTGCATATGTGTGAGTGTATGTGGGTATGTGTGTGTGTACCCGTGTGTGTGTGTGTGTGTGTATGTGGGCATGTGTGTATGTGTGTGTGTACACGTGTGTTTATACATGAGTGTGCTGCATCTTTGTATGTGCATGTGTGTATATGTCTCCTATGGCATGTTGCATTTGCATGTGTGGGTGTAAAGGGTGAGGACTCCACTGACAGAATGATCTATACCCACCCTAAGAGATGTTTGAGTGTGAGCATTTTTAGATGCTGTAATTAGACCCACCAGAATGCAATATGTGAACAATGGAGTCAGTGTTTCTCACATCAAAGAGCACTATCCTGTAGAATGTCATTTTTTCTCTCAAATCATTCAGCAGCCAGATGGCCCCTAAACCTGCTCCCCATAAACGACCAAACTGCAGTCCTCAGACATATCTGTGTGTGTGTGTTTTATTGGTCAGCTGAGTAGGTTCAGCAGGGTAAGTTCAGTATTATGATATGAACTGAATGACTTACCAATTGCTTAACTGTGATCACTGATTTAAAAAAAAGAAAAATCAAACATAGATTTTGATGTGTTTTCATATACCTTTTAACTTCATCTAAAATGCAGATCTGCTAGTACAAAGCAAATAAACTGTAATTATTTATAACTGTAATTTGTGACTATTACTGTAATTGTATTGTTATTACAATTAGTTTTCTGTATGTGGACACAGGTGGAATCACATGAAGGTTTAAGCTTGGGTGTTCAATTTATGTCTATGTCAAGTAAGGATAGATTGTAGGTTTGGGTTGGGGGAAGTGATTTAGTTACTTGGCTTAATTAAATTATATGTCTCATCTTAAAAGTCACAGACTAGTGGCTAGGAATATGTTCCAGCACAGGAGTTACATTATACACATTAGATAATTACAGTGTAATAACATATGAATTACTTCCACTTAATTTAACATAGATCCAATTAAGTCTCAGAGTGGCAGTAATTACAGTGTATGTGTACCTTTATTGCACAACACCTGTAAGAAAAACACCACTGTAGTAGATCTGCTTTTTTCACTGCATGGTAGATAATATTTATCAATGGAGAACTTTTCACTTGCTTACTGCCTTTCTCACTCTGTGTGTGTGTGTGTGTCCCTCTCTTCCCCTCTCTCTCACAGTCGAATTCAAACTCAAATAAGCTTTATTGGCACGACCACAGTGCACAGTATTGCCAGAGCAACTTTCAAAGACATATGAGCAAACTATACTAAACTACAGTGAAAATACTATAAATGATTGATCATTAAAACAAAAAGTAAATAATGGATGAAAACAGTAGGGAAAGAAATACAAGTTATGCATATTTTACCGGGTGGATAGTAAGAGTCACAGTAATTATTTGTAATTATTTGGAATTTTTTACAATTTAGAAGGAGGTGCATCCCTGCTTCCGTCTCACCTGTGGCGCAATGACCACATAGCCTCTCACTTTTCTCTACTGCCAGGCTGTGGCCTCTCAGCCTGTGCTCAGTCTGTTGCCCTCTCTCTCTCTCCCTCCTTCTCTTTCTGTCCGGCTGTCTCTCTTTTTCTCCGTATCTCTCTCTTTCCCCCTCTCTCGCTCTCACTCCCTCGCTCTCCGCTCCCTCCTTCTTCACAAACAGTTGATGGAGGAGGGGGAGCGGGCAGCAGGTGAGTGTGTGTGACACCTTGGGGATATGGATGGGCTTGGTTCAGACATGCTGCTCATTAGTGAGCACTGAATTACACTCCAGACACGTCTTTATGTAGACTAATCATATTACAGCAGCGAGGTGAGGGAGGGAGTGGAGTGGAGGGGGGGTGGGGTGACGGTGGGGGGGGGGGGGGGGGCTTTTACAATCAGATTTGCCCAGGAGAACTCAATGTAATCTAGCACCAAAGACTGACACCATTTTATCTATCTATCCATCTATCTCCACGCGCGGGCGTGTGCCGTTCCCCTGCTCTCTGTGCGAGGTAATTCCCCCCCACCCTCTTTATTTCCTCCTACATTGTGAATTCTGACAAGCGGATTTAATCGGCGGCGTGGCATGCGCCTCTGACCACTGTGCACAGTCATTAACCTTGACTCGCATAATTGAATTCAAGGTTGATTGCTCGTGACCCTCCCCCCGTCGAGGTCCTTAAAATGTACATATTCATTACAGGCTCCAGCTCTAAATGGATTGCACAGGGAAAGCTGTAGCAATCATCCCGGTTGATATGCCAGGGCATATGGGGGGTGGGGGTGGTGGTGGTGGGGGGGGAGAGGGGAAGGGGTTGGGGGGGTTACTAATTGCATGTTAGAGAGGAGGATTAGATTATGAAAAGAGTGAGAGAATGAAGATAGATCCCGGTGACACTGTCAAATTAAGGGCAGCCGTGTAACGCAGGAAGACACCGAAATGTACAGTGACATTACCAGAGAAGGGAGAGAAAGGGAGGGGGGGGCTGAAGAAGAAAGAAATTTAGTTGAATAGAACCCCCCCCCACAATGTCCCACCCCATATCCACATCCCTATCCCCATTCTCTCTCTTCCTATCCTCAGATCCCTCACAATGCCTTTCATAACCATGTGTCCCCCGTTTTTGGAGGGCCCTGAGTGGATCACAGGGACAGCCATTGAGACGCTGTCAGAAGGAGAGGTCATATATCACATGGGCACCAACATTCTCCATCAAGGGCTGGTCAAGGCGCCTGATTCCCTCTGCTAATGGCTGTCAAATTATGACCGTGGAAACAAGACAATTCATTTGTCTCCAGCCCTCCTCACTCACTCTGAAGGCTGGTCACCTTTCCTTGTCCCCTTTGCAGTCAACAGGAGAAGATTAAAAAAAAGTTTATTTAGAAGAAGAAAGGAAAAAAAAGTAT
>NC_050591.1:24228218-24365718 GCF_013368585.1 Megalops cyprinoides
AGTGCCTTCTCTCTGTGTTAAAGTCACCGTGGACAAGACGCAGGAATGCTGCCAGTTACACACAGCCCTTGACAGAGACACCAGCTTGTTTTGAGTAGAGAGGCCTAGTGCACAGCCATGACCAGCCCTGTGCCACAAAGTGACCACAGACAGCAGGGTGGTTCAGGACCACACAATTCAAATAAATCACAGGCAAAACATGTAGATCCTTACATTAAAAATACTCATCTGTGCTTTCAAATTTTTTGAACCGAAAGGGTTTCATTCAGTGCGGTGTCCCGGTGCATTGCGCCAGAAGTAAATCTAGTGTTTAAAGGAGGTCGTTCTCTATTATGATTGAAGCTCCCTGTTTATGCCAGATGAAACCTAATCTGGTGAGACAGACCCTGGCGTCTGTATGTGCACCTGTGCAGGGTGTGCTTCAGAGTGTGCGTCAGGATGATAAGACATCATTAACCCTGAGCAGACACTAACACAGCTGACATTTATAGAGAAACATTTTGCCTGATTTCATGAAACCATTGTTCGGAAAAATGTTCCTTCCTGGTGAGACAAAGGCTGAACAATAGACACCCAGTGATTGTGTATACAGAGAGGTTTGTGCAATGACATAAGGATATAAATCAAATATGCTCTGTAATTTTGACCTCAAACTTCAGTGTTCAGAACAGCCAGCTTTATCCATGGTAACAATTCAAATCTGACAAAGCAATTTTTAATGCACTTGTCACAGCAGAATTCCAAGAACTTTGTGTTAGATGGGGAACGAGTGTAATCAAAGCGTACTTTAATTTCACAGTGATGGAAACTGCTTCTGTCTTTTTTTAATAACGTAAGTCTATTTATGCACATTATATCTCACTGTAGAAATGCGACAACTTGCCAAACAACATTACAAAATAATTTTGAGTGTTTGGGCTGGTTTTGGTTGTGAATAAATAGATATGTGTTTGAATGTTTAAGCATATGGGTATGTGTGTGTGTGTGTGTGTGTGTGTGTGCGTGTGTGTGTGTGTGCGTGTGTGTGTGTGTGTGTGTGTGTGTAGACAGACATGTAAGTACCTCCACATGGATTTTAAATGGATTGCACTTGCATGGGCTCCACAGGGATTTCCCCTGGGACCCTGCGGGGCTGAGACTCACAGAATAGCAGCAATCTTATGTCACGTTCACCAGGGTCCCCAGGTCTGGGGACATCACTCCAGAGCAGGGTGGGGGCACTGGAAGGAGTTTTGGGATGGATGAACTTAACAAGCGCATTTTAATTCCATAAACGGTGATAAATGTCAATTCAGGGGTAAAAAAAAAAAAAAATCGACAGAGGATCAAAATGGAAAAGGGAAATAAAAAGATTAACCTTATTGGAGTGCCCCTGATACTTACAGATATTCATTCTTACTCATGAATCCCAAAGCGATGTGATGACACTGTTTCAGTGCAGTCTTATTGATTATCTTATTATGGTCTTCGAATAGTGTGGCAGCTGAGGACTTAATGATTCCTGCTTATAAATCTACCTGCCAAGGAGCAGGCCAAAGTGAAATGCATTTACAGTAGTCCACAGAAAAGCGGTTGCATTTTTTCATTGGACACACAGCTGCAAGAAACTGAAAAGTAATTTCGTTCCACTATGTAATATATTCAGGGGTTTTTTTTGTAATTTATTGGAATTACAAAGTGAAGGATGCCGCCAGACACTGGTTTTATTTGCAGGATCCAAAACAAAGATCTGTGGTGACATGAATTAATATGTTTATGAGGACAGTGATGATTTAATAACTCATCTGTCAAACTTTGCTTTGATGTGCGTACGCAACAACAGCAAATAGATGACAAAAAAAAAAAAAAATCACGATGAAAATGTTGCCAAAGGTACATCAGAAAAAGGACAACTAAATTAAGGGCACGTCCATGCATAGAAAATGAACAAAGTACTTCAGTATTTATTTTTATTGAGATTTATTTAGCCTTAAGAGCTATTTCCCGTTTCCCGCAAGCATGAAAAAAAACACATCTAATGTTACACTGTGTGCATTATCATCTAATTTAAGATTTTTTTTCTACTTAATATGACCCCACTGACTGTGAGCAGGATTGATATGACTCCTTTTCAGAGTTAAAAGCTGCCATACATAAACAACCATAGATGGTTGTTGATCTGCCCACTGGAAAATGGTTTTAGTGTAGCTGTGTACCAGAATATCCCACTTAATGTATTTTGTGGTCATCCATAGACTCAGGGCCTGGAGGGCTAATGCATGGGGCTTGTGCCACACTCACGCACACACACGCACGCAAGCGTGCAGCCGTTTATCATCCAATCCAGAGCCGTAATGGAGGCGTGCGGTGACCTGAGACAGGCTCGGTTTCCACAGACTGCACTCGCTCTGCTGAGTGTCCCGTTCCGCGGGCATTATTTTTCAGCCGACGACATTAGTGCCACGCGCCGGCAGGATCCAGCGCCACGGTCAGGGAGACCTCTGGTTCTGGAAGTGGACCAGAGAGCTGGCGGAACGGGGGCCTTTTAATCTATCTGCTTCCTCTCCTTCTAATTAACCCCCGGCCTTGACAGACTGCTCTCGCTGACTCTGCCCTGGTTCCCAGACGCTCGCTTAATGAGCTACCAATTAAAACAAATTAGGGGAGAGGTGCGGCGGGTGTCGCCTCCTCCTCGCTCCTCCTCGACGGCGTGGTCAGAGGACACCGAGAGGGCGGGGGAAGGGGTGACGGCACGTGGACGGTCAATGTGCTGGATGCATCCCACCCTAGCGGTATGAGGTCCAGCAGTCAATAATGGCCATATCAAATTTAATCTGACCAGAGAGAGAATAAGGAGAATGGGAATGGAGAAAAGTGGTCTGTTTTATTCTCTGTCATCCTCCAGGGTGGTAGCAGTTATTACGACCATGTTCTGTCACCGGTAGCCCATGGGTGGTTTGGACATGGCGTTATCGGCAACATGTCATAGTGGCACCAGATCATTTCTGCATGAAACAGTAGTAGTAGTGACCAGGTGAAATTGTATCACAAGGTCCTCAAAGCCTGAGAGGGTGCCTTTCAAGCGCATTTTCAGGCATTCCAATCACAAAATTGCCCTTTTCTATCAAAGCCATAGAAGGTGTGTGTGTGGGGACACCAGAATGCAGTCCAGATTGCACATGGTTTTGTTTATATATCCTCTTGCGAGTTTCAGACATTAGCAGGAACAATTACTGCTGCACCTCACTGGCTCTCCTCAAAAGCCTGAAAGCTTGGCATCAACTCTGTGTCTGTTTGTGTGGGGGGGTAGGGAGGGGGTATTTGCAGGTGTATGGGTTTTGTGTAGTAATCTATATGCATGTGTGTCCTGTATATGTATTTGTATGTATTTGTGTGTGTGCATGTGTATGTATGTGTGTTTGTGTGTGCAGGTGTATTTGTGTGTTTGCGAGCATGTGTGCAGCTGTACGTACGTGTGTGTGTCGGTGTCTGTGTGTGTGTTTTTGTGCATGCAGGTGTACCCGTGTGTTTGTGTGGTTGTCCAGATGTATGTGTGTGTTTGCATGTGTAGTTTTATGTGTGTATGTGTGTGTGTGTGTGTGTGCGGGTGCATATGTGTGTTTGTGCGTCTATGTGTCTTGTTGGTCCTTAAACTCGGCCCTCATCCTCTCCTCTGTCTCCTCACCCCTGGAACCCACACACCTGGCTGCCCTCTCAGAACGGCTCTCTCTGTGCCTCTCTGCCCCGTCTCAATGTTTATTCATTTGTTTATTTGCTGCCTGAAAATCAGCGCCCTTGTCTGGGTCTCCTGTGGCCGGGTATGATGCCGCAATTTATGCATGGCAGCAGAAATTAATTAGGCATCAATTAACACATGCTAATCTGTATGCTTTAGCTTTTTCACTGCCTGGCTGTTAAGTAATTTGTAAGACTGTTTCAGAAAAAAAAAACAGCTACGGAGGGGATTTTCTTGTTTCCTGCTCTTGTATTTTGCTCGGAAGCAAAAAAAAAAAAAAGCAAACAGACTTTTTAAAGAAATAGAAAAAAGTAAATAAACATTGCAGGTCGACTCTGGTGAGACAGAGGATTTGGGACACAGAGGAGGTCAAGCCATGTGAACACTGCCTCTTATCCAGTCATTTACCAGGAGCAGAGTGTGAAATGGGCCAAGGGCCTGAGGGAGTGGGAGAGCTGGGAATAGAATCGCTTTAATGCTACACAGGCTTTTGCGAGTAACCCCCCCAAGGTGGATTTAGGAGAAAGCAAGAGTATATGTATTGTGTGTGCGTTATCAAAATCAGCTGTTTCCCCGGGCAGGGCGGACTGTGGCTGTTTGGTTGTGTACTCTGCATTATTTGATCTGCGCTGACCAGAGGGCTAGAGAGGAGCTGTGCTGTAATGGCTGCACCAGCTGCACCAGGAAGTAGTGGTTCCTGGGCTTGGAAGGGCATAGAGGGACATGTTTTTATCCTCCTATCCCCCCAAATAAGAGGGGAAGCAGGCACTAAGACTGAAACCTGTCTGAGCTAGACAAACACACCCTGCAAAAATATGTAGGACTTACAGTGACCAAGCTCAATGCCAATGTTAAGAGTTCACAATTAAATTCACGCAAATGACGTGTCTGTAATAGGTTGCAAGTGGATCAGCAGGCAAAGCTCCAAACTTGCAGCATGTCAGGTGCACTAATATGCGGCTACCCACCCCTGAGGTCTGAACAACTTGCCAGTATAACTAGCCAGATACTGGCAATAGCTCTTGGTATATTGCGACTGTATTTATAAAAGATTACAAGTAGCATTTTAGATGAAGGTCCCATGAAGGACTGCTTACTAAAGGGCTGTATAATCAATATATGTTTATTCATTTATTTTGGAATGTGTAACCATTTAGAAGTTAAGCGTCATAAATTATTATTATTATTAAAAGTAGATTGATAATGTGACATACCACCAAGTAAATCATATCCTCAATAACAAGATACTGTAGGCACTGCTCTTCGCGAAACCATCAAACAGCCGCTACTTGGCAGTTGATCAAAGTAACTTATTTTTTCATATTTCTGTCATTGAGAAATGTAATATTTTTTAAGAAATACCTCATAAAGGGTTATCAACTGAGTGATTATCAATTGTTTATTAATGACTGTTTATACGAGAGTGCCAAAGAGTGTCACCTATTTACACGTTGGATTGTACTAGTCAGAATTATAAGCAAGACATCAGCAGCTCTAGTAGTGGTAATGCATAACTGGTGTCGTTGCGATTATGAATTCCATAATACCTAATAATAATTCTGCTTTATTTTCAGGGCAATATTGATCACTACAAGAGCTTCCAGGTGGGACTTTAGCCCCACCCAGAGCATGTCTCCTCTTCCACTTGAACCCTGGGTAGGATGCTGACAGCCTGATCAATAGGTCACTGAACAGGCCTTTGGAGTTGGGACTGATTTTCATGTACTACATCATGGCCGTATCACTGGCCCAACTAAACGGCCTACAGGAAACACAGAGCAGCACCAGACCCACCAGCGCCTGATGTATTCAAATGACAACTATAGGAGAATGAGTGGTGATTAACACTCCCAGTTAAACCTATGGGCATGTGGCTAACGCATAGCAGATGGAATTGTATATTGTGTACTATATATTATTCAAAGTAGCTGTTATTAGAGAAATTTTCCTAGCGTTTTATAATGAATGGAAATAAGCATCTGTATAATGATGTATTACATCAGCATACAATGATTACTGTTATTGATGATGTAATTACTACTTGTTATTTGTAGCCCTTTTAGTGTGTAATTGCATTGTAATTACATAATCATAATTGCGATGATGATTATGATGATGATAATAATAATAATAATAATAATAATAATAATAGTGACATCACTCCTGCTGGGCTGAAGGACATTGACTTCCCCTGGCCCAGCTAACCACAGATTGATCCCGCCCTCTAAAGCTCCTAGACCAGTGTAATACATCACACACCATCCAGCTCCCACACCTCCATCTCTTACACTGAATTCATTTATCCACTGTTTACAATTATTTCTCATAATTAATCAGAGGGGATGTAATTCTCACAGGTACCTTGTTTGTTATTCTTTACATGCATGTATGCACGTGTGTGAGTGCATGTTTGTTTGTATGTGTGTGTGCATGTGTGTGTGTTTGCATTCTCTCTCTTTCGCTCCTCTTGTATTTCGCCTTTGTTTAATTACTGTGTGTGGACAGGTTACCTGGATTTATTTCCTACATGTGTCTTATTACAGGCCCTGGCAGGCAGCTGCGCTCGCGCCTGACACACAATAAAACCCGTGTCAGGCACATTAAAGATGCTGCGATAGATAACCCCCCATTTACATTCAAACGGGGCTTTTGACAAAGCCCTAGCAACAGGCTCCTTAATCAGCTGCCGAGCCCCGGCCTGCCCTCTCTTTAAACCGGTGATCTTGAAAAGGAGCTTTAAATTGGAAATTATTGCACATTAAACCCTCAACGCGGGGCAGGATCGAAGAGGATCGATATCTTGCCGGGCACAATAAATCAGCCACTCTCTCTGCCGTGCTCTGCGGCTACTGTTTGCTGAACATATTTAAATTTTCTTGTAACAAATTAATTCCAACATTTTCTCGTGATTGAATTAGGGCAAGTGCTGGTGCTGTCACAAGTGTTTGGCTGCTTCGGGGAGACAAATTGCCGGCCTGGACACGGGTAACAAGCGGCAGTGTTGAGTCCCTGATAATCTTCCCACTAATTCTCCATTACAGCAAAATGAAGCCATAAATCTTCCTGACAGCTGATCGATGTAAACATTGTTTCCGCCATGATTGCCAGCACTCCCAGCGGAGGTACTGTCCGCTCACAATTCGCTGAAATTACTCCCCGAGCAGCCCTCCCTGGAAGCCCTAGCGCCTCAGAACCAAAGTCACTCCTGTCGAAAAAGTAACCATCTCATTTTCACTCTCGGCCCACTTACCAAATAGAAAATATTAATCAAAATGCCCCTCTTTAGCTACAGGCTCAGGCAATTCTTTACAGCTAAGAAGTATTCCACCAGCAATCACTCTTGCCATGCATTTAAAGAGTGCAATAAAATGGGAGAGGAAAAAAAATTGCATTTTAAAAATTCCTGTTGAGTGCAATATAGGTATATTCGTGGAAATGTATCGTTGTCCTCCCCGAGTATTGTCACAATCTCGTGGCTAACTAGTGGCAACTTGTATAAAATTACTTGACCCTTTATCGAATTGCGCTAATGCCCTGTAAACGAGAAATTAAAGTGCCCTGTGGCTCGCCCTGTGGCAGCCATCCATGTGCACTTAATTCAACAACAGATACTTTAAGTACTTCTCCAGTAAGCCCAGCTACATTTCAGCCTTTCCCTCACTCCATCCATCTCCTGCTCTCCAGCCACTGCTGTGTCTTCTGATCTCACAGACCTCACCGCTCCCTTTCCCAACAACATCCACACATTTTCACCAACTGGGAGTGTGGGTGTTTGCATGTGTGTGTGGGTGCGTGCGTGCGTGTGTGTGTCTGTGTGTGTCTTGTGTGTGTGAGAGAGAGTATGTACAGTACGTATGTATGTATGTATATAACACTACATTGATATATACAGTATATATATGTGAATGGAATGCCATTTATATTATTTATACGTGTATATGTGTGTGTATAGACATGTGTGAGGGTGAAAATATTTGCGTCTGCATGTGATTGTTTGTGTTGTGTTTGTATTTAATGGTTTAATGGCAGGATACGGCATAGACATTACAGTGCAGACGCATGCTGCATGCTATTTATATTCCCAATGTTCAAATCCTGAGAGTATAGCAAACTGCTGTGTGTTGTAGGATAACTAAACTTTAGTGTGTTTCATCAACATCAAATGAAAAAGAGCGAGGGGGGGGGGGGGGGGCAGTGTTACTGAATGTCTTCATCTCACCCCCTCTTTTCTGTTAAAGGGCAAGACGGAAAGCAAACGGTTTTGAAAGATTGAGTTGTCAAACAGTCAAAGCTCAGTGTGCTTTATCAGCCTGTTAACTGTCTGATAATATTCTACACCGTTATTAAATCCAATATGCATGCAATTACAGAGGCTGTGATGATCTTAAAGGGGCCTTAGCTCGTGGTGTCGAGAGACATGAGTCGTGAGGGCGCAGTGTCTGATGGCTTTAAAACCTCTCTGCGTTAATTCTGTTTCTTCAGCTGCCACAAGCCCCAACAGCTGAACTGCTGAAGGAAGGTTTCTTGTTTAAGCTCTGTAACTTTACCCTAATCCTAAAGGCAATTATCCTTCCCTTTGTAAAACGTCAAAATACATACATTTCGCATCACCATTATTTTGTTTATTTTATCGTAAGTATCATCGTCCAGTCCAGTATCATCTTTAAATGAATAAGTGCCTGGAAAAAGCCATAGAGAATGTGAAAATTACACCCTGAGGAAGATTTTGCTTGGACACCAACTAGGAGTCATCCGCTACCTCATGTAAAGTTGCTGGATTCATATATCCAGCTGTGCACTTCTCCGCTGCTCCTGTGCACTTTTCCCAATGAGCATAAATAAGTTTGATATGAACATGTGAAGATTATAATATGAATGCAGTGGGAGGTTGTTTTCATGCATCTTTAATTAATTGAGGTATAGGCTTATAGTTTCTGTGATACTGTTATTACCCAGACAACCAATCTGAGTTCACAGGACCTCACTTTTTCAGCAGATGTCCAATAGGCCACACCAGGCCACTGTGCAATTAGCGTGCAAGTGTATTTATGAGGACCATCCAAAAAATGCCCGGGAGGTATCCGTTAAAAGCATGGGATGCTTTAAAGACAGGAACACTTTCTATTGGTTTTAAAGGTTACTGCTTTTTGAATTGGTCCCACTCTGGCAGTGTCACTAGCATTATGACTTCATCACCGGGAGAAGAGGAGGAAAAGAAGAAAAACCGTTCGGAACCATTCGTCAATGTCCATCTCAAATTACTGCTCAACCAATCACCAGCCAGGATCAATAGGGGATCATTAGAGAGGAGGAGAAGAACGCTGGAGGTGGCCACTGAAAGATGGAAGAATAACTAATCAATATGTAGGGATGGATTTTGTCATTTTGAAAACCGCTGTCAGAAGGCGCCAACTCCCACTTGCAGTAGCTGGGGATGCGAAGCGCCAAAGAAGACTCATAAGTCGATTGGAATCTGCACCCTGCCCATCAGTGCTCCTATCTCAAGACAAACCCTCACATATTCTCAGTCATCAGCATCAGGGAGACTAAATGACTGTTATGAGGATGATTAGTGGTCTCCTCTTGAGATTCAACATAAAGTACAGAAACTGGAGGAGTGGGAAAAAAGTGTCTGTAAAACTGAAGATGAAACATGAAATAAACTAAAACGGATACAGCATCCTCATTTGATCGAACCACTGCTTACACTAATGGCCATTTGATATGAGTCACTTGATTTATTGACAGCCACAAAAGACTGATTAATGTTGATTTAAGCAAGTTGGGATAACAGTCCTTCACTTGGCTTATTGAGCAATTAAATAGTGACTGATGCTGCTGCACAAATATATCTTTTAAATAATGGTTTCTTTCAAGAGTGCATTAGGCCAATTACGTAGCACTGATGGCTAATCAAGTATAGCTATGGATTTTGGCATTAAACAGCTTTGGCCAAGAAACTGTACTTTGTTTGTAGAATGTATTGAGGGACTTGGAAATCTTTTCATATGATAGCTGTCAGTTTATACAGTAGCATGACACAAGGAGATGGAACATCTCACAGGTCCTTAAAGATACTGTTTTGGGCCACAAATCAATGCAACACTGGAAACTCTGCAAGACTCCAGAAATCCTTGAACAGTGATGTTCTAAACAGTCCATTTCAGATAGTGATGTGTTGAGAGACATAGTGCCAGGGTGATTTTAGCTGGGATCCCAGGACTATTAAGAGAGGAGCAAACATTAGGGGAGAGGAAGACAGATTAAATGAAAGGAAGAGTCTGTGCCACAAACAGGGAGGTCAAAGTTCACTGGACAATAATCGTAGGTAGGCCTAGATGTGACAAAGTGCAAGAGGTCCAGGCAAGTTAAAATCATTGAAATCAAGAATTTCTCAAATTGAAAGGATAGACCTATGCGCCAACAATATTAGTCTGGTACATTTCTCCATTTTCGTGGCTGTTTTTTATTAGCTGTTTCCATTTATTTATTTATGCTGTTTGTTTCTTGAGTTGGAGAGGTGATATATCCCGGAGCATATTTTAAAATCTAACGATTTAAAGTGTAACATTTCCAGACTGGAAGGTCACAGCTCTGTTTTCTCTCCCTGAAATCGATCGTTTCTAAAGAGCTCAAACGGAGAGAGGACTCGTGGGGTCTTCCAGCAGCACTGGCTGAATGAAGCGCTGGTGGGGACGCAGGCAGAGGAAGAACTCTGCGCTTCTTCATCTCCGCGCGACCGCCGTGACCTCAGAGCGAAAGAGCCCGTGGATGAGCCCGAGAACGGAGCTCAGGCGCTGGCAGGAGGATTTGGCAGCCGAAACTGTACGCCCCTGTTTCTGCCTTATTGAGTGCAAACTGCCTGGAATAAAAGTTGAAAGATCAATATAAATTTTATTTGTTTTCTGTTTATTATGTCGTGATTAAAACGCTCTCATTTTCAAGAGGTTTTTTTGTGCTGGCAATTTAGGGGTCGTGAAACTGGATTATTAAAAGTCGTTTAAGTGTTAAGTTACGTAACAGGTGAAATGGCTTTTGTTGCAATCTTTTGTTACCTGTTTAATGTTCAACGTCTTCTTTGGTTAACATCAGCCATGTACAATACAGGGCCTCAACTTTGAGCCCAGAGCAACATACCCCAGCAAACAGGATATGAGTGCTGTACAACTGTTTGCTGGATAAAGAAAGAGAGAGAGGGTTGGGGAGCTGCAGCAGAGGCCGAACGGTGGTGGCGATGTGTTTCTCAGCCTGTGTAAAAAGCTTTACTTTCCAGGCTTTCTTTCTGAGATCTGCGGCCCTCAACTCTCTAGCCCCACAGGGGGTCAGCCATGTAAGGAACATAAAAGGCCAATTTAATTTGCGCGTCCACGGCTACAAAGTATTTTAATTCAGACAGCTGTGACTGAGGAGTTAATATTTTACTTGTCAGAAGCGGAGCTGGGGCCAGTGAATCACTGTAATTCTCATTAAGAGGCTCTCCCCCAGCAGCGCCCTAATTCAAAATAATGAAAGTAAAGACTGAGCGAGATTCTAATGGCAGTTGAGGCCTATCTTTTAATATTCCCTCCTTGATGGATTAGGGAAGCGGGAAATTCATCTTGGATCATAGAGCCTAATTTAATAAGGGATCATTCCAGGAGTATTGCATTTTATAATAATGTCATTTAAAGTGTCGTCTTCCATTTTTACTGTCCCATATGTATGCTTATATAATGGTGCCGGAGGGATAAACTTTTAGAGCGGGAATCACACTTCTGTCTGTTTCTTTTTTTCGTTCTCTCCCTCTGACCAGAGTTTACAAGATTTCAAGTCCATGGGCAATGCCTTGCTTACCAGCTATTTCATTAGACATTTTTATAATAAAGTCAATGGGACACTTTCTGTTTCATAGATTAGACACACATATTCTCTCCCCTGATTATTACAAATCAATGAAGCACAGGATTATCATTGTGCCATTATTTTATCCTCTGCAGGTGTTTTTTCAGTCCAGGCCGCTTGTAATTTCTGTGTTTTTTTTTACATTTCCATGTGCCTGTGTGTATCCTGCTTGTTGTATTTAAATGCACCCAATCATTTGCCCATCTTTAAAGACTGGGCATATAGCAGTCAATGACAAAAGAGGCATGGAGATGCATTTATTTTATGTATATCTTCATGCATAGTATTCACTCAAGGGTCACTGCATGTGATAGAAAAAAAGACAGAAGCAGCAGATTTCATTTGTGGAGACCTTAGTGTGCACTAATGAAAGCCTGGTTCAGGCTGCACAGCCAGTCAGATGAAAGCATCACCCCTTCTTTGCTCTCTGTAACCTCTGCGGGTCCCTGGCTTTGCGCCTCATAATTAAAGAGTTACATGAAAACCAGTCACAGCCGCAAATATGATCTCCCAGAATGCCCTTTGGCCAGAGCGGTTTGGGAGGATTTGGACTGTCTGTGGGAATTCATTCCTGTTCATGTTGTTTTTGTTGTCGTAAATGGGTCTAATTTGCATTTCTGGAGAGCCGTGACCAGGCATCCCAACGGAGAGTGTATATTTTACACAGAGCCGAGCAAAGGATTTTGTGTGGGAAATTACTGTCCATTAAGCACAATCGAGATGTCAAGCTATAGCACTGAAAGAAGTGAATAACAGAAAAACAAAAAGAAAAACTTACAAAACTCTGTGTGGCATCCAGTCTTCAGCCATATAAATTGTGTTAGCTGGTTCCAATCTGTATTTTAAAGTTGTCTCAAGTGCCCTAAAACATGCAGGAAATATGCAGTTGGTTTTGCAGACCAAGATAAGAAAAAAAGATGTCAGATCACTCACATGCTCAGTGGCTTGAGGAGGCAAAAATGAATAGTCTCAAGAAAGATTTTTTGATAGTCTTGCTTGACGGGAAGATTTAGTGTGTTGAGTGATTTGACTAAATTGAAAGACCTGTTCAATGAAAGCATGAAAACCTGATCGCAGTGAGGCATCGAAATTCTGTGTTACAGCAATGCTTTACCTCAAAGCACGCTGAGTGTATTTCACTTCTGAATTCTTTTACTGCTGTTTATTATTTGTAGTTCCCTCCGTGTAACAGTGTGTGTTAGTCCTTGGTTACATTTCCAGTTTCTACTGTCCATACTTATAGTGTTGGATCCACTCACCAGTGCACCCCCCTCCCCCAAGTCTCTGTGAAACACTTTGTCTAGTACTGGAAGGAGGTGTGTTGTGTGTGACCTTTTAAAAAGTGCCCCTGTACTCATTAAGATAACAGCGCCGCTCCTTCAAACTTTTTTTAAATGACAAAGTGCTCCCTCTCTGCCTCTCTCGTGTCTTCGCCACCTTTTTTCTCCCTCTCTCTCTCATACTTATCTTCCCTTCTCCTATCGCTCTGGTGCTCCTCCGTGCTCCACCACCTCCCTGTTTCGCCCCTCGCATTGCTAGGAGAACATGTGGCGGAGACAAGCCAAACACACTGGCAGTGACACAGAGGGGTTCTTTGTACTCTTAAACAAAACTGTTTTCAGTGATTCATTTTACTTTGTTATTATGGTAATACTGATAACTGTCTTTTGGATGGCAGTTTGATGTCTTCTCTTGCAAGTGCTGCTGGTGATTTATGAGAATAGTGTGGAGTGCCTCAAATCATCAGGGTATCTGGGACACAGTTCAAAACCTACTTTGTTCAGCTTGTGATATTTTTGGATGCTTTCACTGTTGATTTACTATTTTTAAACCATTTCCTTTGAATATTTCAATAAACTCATTTCAATTTGGGTTCATGTTGCAGTAAATGCCCTTTGTTCATTGAATACAGTGCCACCCAGTGGTCTGGTGGAGACAGTGTAAACAGTTTGTTGTCATCACCCCCCCCCCCCCCCCAATCACAAAAAAAAAGAAATCATAAAGTAATTAAGAAAGTAAATTCATTCATTTCTGGACACCCAATGAATAGTGTGAAGTTCATAAGTGGGGAAAAAAGACATCACATCCTCCAAGAGGTTACACCTCATCCTCTTGACTTTTCACACACATACAGCACACACATTGAAAACTTTCTATTCACAGCATCTTCACTGAGTAACCATTCACAACAGGCAACACCACGATGAAGAAGAATACAGAAGGAGGGAGAGAGAGTATGTGAGGGAGAGACAGAGAGAGAGAGAGAGAGAGAGACAGACAGACAGAGAGGGAGAGAGTGAAGGCTAACTTGTGAGTTCTATTTTTACATCCATTTCAGAATGAGATAGTGTCCCTCTCTCACACACCCCTGCGGTGGCCGGTGCCTGGTGGAAGCTAATGCAGGCCTATTTAATTAGACGTTGCCAGATTGTTGAGCCAACACTGTAATCCAATAGAGCAATGGAGGCCTTGTTAAGTCTCGTCTCCTCAAAGGCCCGTTTGCCCCCGCCCGGGCCATAATGCACTTTCTGTATGCCATTTTTCGTCCTTCCTTTCTAAACTTATGACATCGATTTACATTATATTGCATTATATTACGCCTCATTCTTCCCACCACCCACCCCCCCTTCTCATTGAACCAGATGTAAGCCAGCACCATGCGCGTCGTTCTCTTTTTATATTCACAACCACGCTCATCATATAATCTCATAACAAGCAAGTGGGTCTGTCTTTTACGCATTAATCGAGCGTTCCGGGCTGCAGCGCGCTAGATTACCATAGTAATGTGCCTGTCAATACCGGTCTGTGGGGGTAAGTGGAATCAATATGTACATCTGAATAAAATGACCTGTATGGGAAGGCCTGCCTGAGCCTTTCATGCCGTGTGCTGTAAAATATGACCTAATCACGGCTATTTTCCCCCCTGCAACATGTTCCAACCGTCGCCCTCAGCCGGTTTTAGGTCAAAAATAAACTGTTACACTCAAACCTTGCACTGCCAAATACGCTGATTAACTCCGGGATTGTGTTTTTCAAAGAGGGATAAACAGTGTTTGAGCCTTGCGTGTGTTTTTTCCCTTTAAAGAAAAAGGATTGGGTTATGATGACAGAAAATATGGGCCGCAAATTAATATTATTTTTGTCGTTTTGGAAATGTTTGAAAATGTATTTTTCTGAACTTTGCGAGAGTGTAACCACATTTGTGTCCTTTATGCCATGCACCATTTAAATCCAAAGAATGCAATCAACACACTGGGAGAGAGAAGTCCCTTTTAATATAATCATTTATGCAATCTTAGATCCAATACACAAATAACAGGAGATTGAAACAACATAACGGACATTTTAACTCTTGCTGGAATGAACATAGCACTAGCACTTTGTTCAGGGTGGTATGGTTACTGTATATCAGTCTTACAGAGCTCATTATTCTCCCCTCCCCCTCCCTCATAGACACGCACTGTGTGTGTCCCACTCTGAAATCCAACATGCTCCTGTTGACATTCGAAATGCCTCAAAAGTACACTCCTGTTTTGTCTTTCTCCGAAGCTGAGGTATATGTTATCTCAGGAATCGCATTACCAGCTGCAACGTAAAACAAAACAATAATAAATAAATGAAACGAGTTCATAAAAATTCACAAATCCTTCACGGTACCTAAACAGGATGTCATGTAACAATCAGACTTCTTGTTTTGTTTTGTTTTGTTTTTCAGGGTTTGAATAGAATCAGAGGGAGTTCAGGAGAGAGGGGACACGAAACGCTTCATTATTTCATTGGACCGATTTTTCTCCAGGGCAAATCTGTGCGAACACTTTCTTTTCACCAAAATGAAATTATATACAGTAAAAATTTCAAACAAAAAAATTGTAAGGCTATTAAGACAGAAACCCAAGCCCAATTCTGTGGCTTTGGCTTCTGAAGGCCAGAGACGCACATGTGATAACTCTGAGTGATAGGGCTCCCTAATTGCTTGACTGAGAGCTGTTTGAGCAAATTTTAAGCAGGTTTTATTTTCACTTTCACTTTGTTTTATGCCTTTGAAGTTCCACTTTCATCTCTTGGTTCTCCTGATGTCTATTGTCTTTTGTCTGGTGGTGTGCGTGCCTTTCTTTTTCAGTGCACTTAATATGAAACAAAGGCAAACCCTTTAGAGACTTCATTTAATGTTCTTTTTTTTCCATCGTTTTGGGGAGGTACCTCATATGATCCATCGGGGTCTGCCACAACAAAAACGCAATCACGTGTTTTCAAACAACTGCTCTGTGCTACTCAGGTTTAGCGCCCAACTTGTGCTTCCTGATGCTTCAGCACAGACTGAAGCCTCCTCATAGCGTAATGGACAGAAACAAGGGGCCTTTAAGGTGGCATTAGATCACGTAACAATTCAACAAGAAGTGTACGTGCAGGTCTGTGATCTGTGGTCAACCCATGAGTGCTTATTTTCACAAGTCATAGCCTAGAATATGTTGATACAAGTGTTGGCTTTGCAATTACTGTGGGAATGACACAAAGTAACAATGAAAAGAAATGAATTTAGCTACAGAGCATAACTACTAGATGCCAACAGTTGTGAATAGCTGTGAGCAGGTAAACAGCCCAGTGGAGATAATGCTGATGCCTCCTCTCAATGGATTAAGACACCCACCATGTACGTAGCTGAAATCAGAACTGCTGATGCATACTTTCAATGGAGGCCAACGAGAGAGGAGAGAGGGGAGAGAGGAAAGTGGAGGAGAAAGGCTAAGAGCAGGCTCCCGGATGAAAGTGTGAAGTCTGCGTTTGGAGAGTGTGTGGAAACGAGCCTCAGAGTCACCGTTTGCTCCGATGCTAATCTGGAAAGCACTTCACTGTCCCCGTCTCGTTGTCTCCTCTGACTCTTCTGAGACCAAACACGACTTGACTGATACAAGATAGAGGTGCAACATGACTGCAGCACCAAGCACGAAGGACAAACCGAGCAGTCCAGAATACAGCGTCCGCTGGAAAAACTGAGGCCTAGGCTGTCATTCGGCGTCTGAGGTAGACACTCAACCAGAGCCTTAAGGTTTGTGTCATGAAGAAACAAACGAGGAAGAAAATTACTCCCCTTTAAATTTAAGTACAGGTGCCCCATAGGCAAATATCTGTCAAAGCACACTTACAAACAGGAAGAAAGTGCACTCTTTTACTGGTGCCATGTAACCAGAAAGCATTTCACTGAGAAAAGTGACCCCCTTCAAAAATACAAATATTCTAGAGGTCTGAGCAAGTGCATCCATTTTTTGAGCCCATTTGTTTCAGGGTAACAAACTTATTCGTTACACTAATAGCGTTTCAAGAATCAATAGTTCAATAGCCATGGCGTCTTATTGCATCCCAAACGCAAAATACAAGAACCCTGCACTTGCCGCACGTGGGACACTGCAGTAATTAATAAAGACCTGCTGCTTGGTAGTAGTGCAAACAGTACTCTTGTACGTACGAAACCTACAGCAAGATTTTGCGTGGTTGTTACGAGATCCAGCAAGGGTAAAATTAACTATTTGTGACATCACAATGCTCATCAGGGTGTGTGCCATGAGTTGAAGCAAACGATAAAGTATGAATTGTGTTGGTCCTCGAGGAATACAATGTCGTCTTCAAAATCAATGTAAAATCGTTGGCAAATCATTTTTCTTAGCTGGGGTATTTTATGTTTATGGGAATGTTTCAACCAAAGCAACTAGATCAATGTCTTATAAGTCTTATGTTTAAAACTAACTGGTCGAATAAGATATTTGAAAAATCGAAATATTGAACACGTGTTAAATATTTTAGTTGGAACGGAACCTAACTTTTAACCTTAAACCCAGTAGCGCCGGCGTTCGATCAAGTTCATGATGTAGCATCAGACACGAAACAAGTTACCGTGCTTTTTAGGAAGGATAAAAACATAACCGTGTACCTCATTCCGTAATTAATTTGTGAACGTCACTGCTACCTAAATACCTAAGTAATCGTCCCATATCGTACTCTTACGTTGCAGAGATGTGAGATTGTAACATGAAATATAATGGCTCTTGCTTTGTTTCACATTTTTTTCACCCCGTTGACACAGTGGTTCGTGTAGACATGCGCCACAATTTACAAAATAAATAGATACAAGGCCGAAGAGTATAGAGATTTGGGTGTTCTAATCGGTCATCTGCTCCTGAGGAATATGTGACATTGCAACGACCGTAGCAGTTGTATTGATCGATTACGGATAATTTATGGATAAATAGAATATTGAATTATTAGCTAAGCTCATTATTTAAACGGTTAGGATCTACATTTTACCCAATTACTCCGAGCGAGCTAAGCGCGTTTGTTGTTATATACCATCTAATATCTACAAAAAGACATAAAACCGACCGTTGATCATTCAAGAAACAGTCACGAACAAGTGCGCATTCACGATGTTCTTGTCTGGCATAGCTGAACATTGGGTTGGAATCGTGGCAATTACCATGCTCTTCCTAAAATTTCCAGCAGAAAGTATCGATTAAAATTTCCTCCAGAATCATTCAGCTGGATCAAAACCTTACGATTCTATTAATATTTAATTGACTGAACTTAGGCCTATTGTTGTTGCTGTTAATAATAATAATAATAATAATAATAATAAAAATACGAATAATAATTGAATAGTCATTTTAAGGCTTTTTTTTTTTTCCAAAAATTGTAATTGTGTTTTTTACTGTTATAATTCTGGCCCTCCTTCAAACAGGCTATTTGACAACCTATAGGCTATTTTCCTCTTATTATCTTTATTTCCCTAACAGTCCATCCAACAAATGCATGACTTTTATGAATGAAGAAGATATATTGATCATCCGACACAGGCTGAAAAAGGCCTATTATCTTATAACTCCAATAAAGTGATTTCACGAGCACACATGTCAACAACGTATACAATGACACGGCAATTGTAGAAAAGTTTAGTTGATTTATTGTATGAACCGAAATAATTGTGTTTAGATGACACCACGTTTCACATTAATAGATGATGAAATAATAAAAATAAATGTAAAAATTATTTCAATGTTTTTTTTTTCAGAAATTCGTGCCTTCTGCAGAGGTACGTTTACTTCCACCGTTATAAAAACATCAACATTTCAACAGAGAATGCACATGAATTAACACACGGAAAAAAAATGTAAAATAGGAAAAAAAAGAGTTCCTACAATGTATTATTAAGCCACAAAATAACCAAAATATTTTTCTGTTTCTTGTGAATCAGAATATTTTACATGTGCCCGTACCGTATCATTGTGATCATTTTATTAATAGGCCTAATATTTTCCTTATTAAGAAGGAGAAAAATAAACGTTACATTTCTGATATGCAGATTTAAATGGATATTGCCATTTGCAATAGGGACACTACTTATTAGATTAAACCTGAAAGATTTTCTTAAGTTTGTTTTACACTCAATAATAATTAGTAAAACTTGTGGTAATCATCCCAGTTTTTCGAAACTAACCCCCCACCCGTGGCTGTAATCGCCGAACCCCAATAACATTCAAGTGAGTGCTCGTTTCTTAATTCTTCTGAATGACAGCTGTCCATCAAAAGATCATGAGAATGAAATGTAACTGACACAAGTTACGTCATCCGTGAAGAGAGAAATTCATGCAAACACTGTTCTGGAATTTTCATTTTGTTATGAAAAGAAAAACCTCCCACATTGTCCACATTTTTCTTTCTCTTTTTTGTTCACAAAGATCCATAAGTTTCCTTTGAGGGGAAACTCTGGAACATGTTGAAATAAAATGAGGCCAGCCTCTATTTTCAAAATGAAATGATAACGTAATAAAGTAAAACTGCGCAGAATTGTTCGCTTTGTCACACAAAGAGCCGAACGTCCCAGCTGCGTTATCCTATACTCAGTATAATCTCGCTTTTTATAGACATCTTCTCTTCTCTCCGCTTTGTTGATGTTCTTCGTCTCCTCTCCTTGTTGCTTCTATTCCCACGTTGTCTTCAGGAGTTGGGTAAATACGTCAATTCCCTCTCTCTTCTTCTGGATCCAAAATTATTTTCAATTTCACAGTTTGTTTTTTTCATTTTATAAATAGCCTATCTTTATAGTTATCCTATAATTGTTTGTCCTTCATTTTAAAAGGCATAAATAAGGTCCTTGCTTTTACATTGTACGCCTCATGTGTTGTTGTTCTTTGTTGCCGCCGACTCTCAGTCAATGTCGCGGGCTTTTTCAGGCGCTGTCCTCCATGTCACAGCCCCAGAGCAGCGGCGTGTTTTTTGGCCTTCAGTCTGAGGTCTGCAATACTGGAGTTTTTGTTGGTGTTTTTCGCGGCTGCAGCTGCTGCCACAACCGAGGCTGCGGAGGCCGAATCCGCCGCGAGAGTAGCCAAGGGCAACCCAAATGGCGGAGCTGGAAACATCATGTAAGGTGCGTGCGCTGCCAGGTGAGAGTGCAGGTGATGATGCGCGTGGGCCACTGCGCTGTCCAACTGCAGTTGCGCCTGGACCTGAAAGGAGAAGGGCGGCACGTTGCAATGACTATCCTACAGACGCACGAATGGGGAGAGAGGGGAGAAAGACATTAACTTTTGGAAGGCTGCCTATGTTTTTTTATATGCAGCACTTTTGGTGACAATGCACCCACACAGCCTGTCTCCTAGTAACATGTGAGGGAAACATTTTAGGCCTATAACAGAAGTGCACTGCCCTCCCCATCCATTGGCCGATGGTCTGTAGCAGCACAACTCAAAAATACATTCCGTGTGATCATTCACTTTCAAATATTTCTTTCAACGATGCCGTTAAGAGCATTACCAATTGTAACATTACATTAAACCGTTACTGTGCAGCATGTTTTCGTATACGTGCTGTACTGCAGACGATCAGAGAAGGAGTGTCACTGAAATGGCACTTCAAGACTCCAGGAGTCCCACCGTTCCAGTTGGTCGATATCCGTGCCAAGGAACCGTGCGGGGATTCGTTTTGCCAAAGACCACGCGCATCAAAGTAACTTGCCTGTTGGAATGGCATCCGCAAGGCTCCCACGTTGACATATGGCGCTACGCGACAAGCTTCAAACTGACTAGCAGCTCCGATGAGTACCCCTAAAAGGAAAGGGAAAAGAAACAAATTAATGTTCAAAATCTGTTTCTTAATGATTGAGACAAATATTCATACTTGAGCAGTGAATTGACATTGTTCTAGCCGCAACGCTGACATATACATTATGGTAACAACGTCAGAGGACTGGAACCTCTCATTTTCTGATAAAGACAAGGCGTATACTTGTGTCCATTGTTTTTTTCGCATTCAAACGTTCTATACACTTTGAAGACCTTAATTTTATATAAGATTGCATTTAAAAGCAGCAAATCAATGCTTCGTCTGTGTGTGTGTATGTGTGTGTGTGTGTGTGTGTGTGTGTGTGTGTGTGTGTGTGTGTGCACGCGCGCGCGTGCGTGTATGTGCGTTTGTTGTGGGGGGTATCTTTGAAAGATCACAGTTGTCTGGGGAATTTGTTTCTAAACACCTAGGTCTGAGTAATTCCTCCATTTTCTCTTGTAAATAAAATTACACGTACATTATTTTGAGCTACAAGAGAGATCACAGATCGACAAAGAAAAGAACGCACCTTTGTGTAACTGATTCTCCTGCTTTCTGCATTTGGCCCTCCGGTTCTGAAACCAAACCTACAGGGAGATAAATTAATTAGCGACCATGATTGGCAGGTGCTTGTGAGGGCATGTGTAATTCCTCTCAAAATGACAACAACCGCAGAAAACAATATCCCATAAGGCCGCTGAAATATTAATGCAGCTTAACCTCTGATTACAATTATTACATTTACAACATGTAAGCATAAAAACGAAAACGATTAAAAAACAAGGACAGGGAAAACCACAAAATAAAATGAGTAAATTAATAAATAAGTACTAAGAAAGAAAACACGCTTGATCGAAATTTGCAGACTAAATTGGACCATAATAAATTACCTTCTCAGCACCGGTTTCATCTTTCTATAGATTAGCGTCCCAGAAGAACCAAATTGACTCTCTGATATCGAATACCAGCATGTGATTACAGCTTTGGACATCTGAGCAACGCGATCTGAGCAGAGCGCGCTCATTAGTAGCCGGTAAAATTAATTACCTTTATCTGCAAGAAAATTTATGTTACTGAAGCGTTTAATGCCTTACAGTTTAGTTTAATTACTGTCATAACAAGTCCAGTACAAAGACATGTTGAAGATAGCTATTTCTCTCTATTACTTTATTTTAAACCGCTATTTTCGTAAAGAGTATCTGGGATGGAAGATTAGCTGCTCATTACTATGATAATCTACTTTGAATCCCCCATAAAGAGATGGGAAAATCAGACCAGATTTTTTTATTTATTTCTACTTCGCTTTCCACTGACCGTAATAGAAATATTATTACAACTCATGACAATCAATACTCCAACCTCGCAGTACTGTTGTTACTCTAAATATAATATTTTGAGGCATTTATCCTCATGAAGCAGACATCTTCCACGTCCACCCAAATAAGAACGCCTTTCCTCATTTATAAGCATAATAGGCCCAAATGTGGTTCTGTAAACACATTTCAGGTTGTGATCATTCCTGTCAGAGACGACAGGATGACTCTGGTATGGTGTGTGTGGTATATAAATATTCTTTGAGAGGCACTTTAATCTGCAGCGTAGTCTTTTTATTTTATTGAAAATGGACGGAACATCAGATCTTTATTTGGGTAAAATGATGCATAATTTATGTAAATCCTTGAGCTGTGCTCCGTGCACTCGCCTTGCTTATGACACAATACGCTTTGGTAAAATTCCAGCTCGCGCAGGGAGAAGCGACAGAAAGCCTGCTCCAACTTTTAGGGGATGTTTTGTGAGCGCTTTATAATTTTTTTAAAGACCAAAAAATTCAGTGCGCTTAAGAGAAATAATAACTCTGTCGTCTCCCTGTGCTGAGACAGAGGGGATGAAAGAGGGAGGCTGAAATAAGATATTATAAGGTTTGATAAATCAGATCAGAACCCGTGTCTATGTTCATTGTCATTGTTCGGCTCAGTTGTCCTTCTCTCATTACACATAGAGTGTACCCCTCACGAAGACTGCTTATTATGTTTCTGTACAGATGGCCTTCTCCTGCCAAAAGGGGAAAAACAGCACTACAGATGTAGCCAGCGGGGGCAACAATTAGGATAAAAAGAAAAAAAACATATAGAAAATGAATTTCTAAATATAGCGAAAATAAGTAAAATGAGTTTTTGTCATGATGCATATTAACAAAATTACTGTAGAACAAAACCAAATCTTGTTAATAATTCTGTACTCCTTCCACTTAAAAACACAACACATGATTTTTAGTTGTTCCGTGGAATTTGATACACATGCATATATTTCCATGGTTACCCGGACAAGACAACATAGATACACTCAGTAATCGAATGACTTTAAAAGCTGTTCTTTTCTCCCTTCTTCTAGAATGATTAAACCAATATTTAGTCGGGTACAAGAGCATCACTTGTCTATGTTATGTTGTAAGCACATTGTGGCCCGAATTCGTTACAGTTATTGTTCAAATTCAAATTAATAAAAAAAAAGATCTGTTCCTTATTTTCAGTGCATGTCTTTAAAACACTCCTAAACGTATGTCGTTCCTGAATACACTCAAGATAACCTCAAAAGCCATGTGAATGTTCCTCTTCTCTAGAGAGTTGTGTTAGATGAGCTCACCTCTATGCGTTAAACGATTTGGGGGGGAAAAAGATACCTGAAATCAAGGGCTTTGCCTCGCTGATCCTTAATCCACATCCAAATTCTGTTCGTGACTGTTGTCAAAATTAAAAGTGCTATCTCGTTCATTGCGTCGTCCGCATCCACGGAACGCGCGTTTCAGAATAACCTTAAATATAATGCGAAGCTGTTGCAGAACAAAACCCCGCAGAAATAAAGCAGCTTACTTGCACGCGCGCCTCGGACAGCCCCAGCCTTTGGCTCAGCTCCTCGCGCATGAAGGCGTCAGGGTAATGGGTCTCATCGAACAGCCGCTCGAGCTCATTCAATTGCTCCAGAGTAAAGTTAGTCCGACTTCTCCTCTGCTTGATTTTAGTTTGTGTCTCGTCCTCCATGGGTTTGGAATCCTCTTTTCGTTCTTTCATATCCGTGTTACCTTAATGGAGAAAAAAATATAAATGAAATAAGCGCGAACGCGTCAAGGCCTCAACTTGTGAGAGGAGGGAGATAACAAGGCGATCTTCCCAAAACTAGCACAAGGATTTGCTTTAAGTACCGCAGCAATATCTGCCTCGGATATTTTGTAGTCGTACAGACAGGTTTTAAATAATTAACTCCTTATAAATATGCATAGAGGAGCTCACTATTGGATGTCCGGGACAATCTTATGATCACTCGGATTTTTATCTCAGCCTCGGGTGCAGATGAATACATACTGAACCTTTAAATGGTGGCGATAATAATGACAGTTACTGTATCAAAGATAGGATTTAACTTTAACGGATTTACTGCCACAAACATCGAGATGCTCACAGGCTCTTGTAAAAATATAGTCAGGTCAGCGTATTATATTATCATTTCTAGAGCCGTTTATTTTTCTTTTTAGTTCATCACTTTCTGGTTATAATCTTTATTATCAACATTTTTCTGTGCTGCAGATACAGTAGTGCTGTTATTACATAAATTGTGGCTTAATTACCCAGTACGCACCTATTTAATTTGTAAATCGTTTCAACAATTTGAATTTTTAAAATCACAATATGTATAAGGCGCATTATTATTATTATTGTTATTATTATTATTATTATTATTATTATTATTACTATCATAGTCCATTGGTGTTGTTTCTGACTGGAACCGCTAATTGTTACATGCTCCACATTGCCCAAAATAAACTCTGCAAAGGATTTTTATTCTATGCATTCAGACCAAACATTATATCGCGTACATGATCATACCGGTACCGTTTCCCATTTGCCTCACAGCATTTCAGAATAATACAGAATAATGGGTGTATTCCACTTTGCTTTTACTTTTGTTTCCAATGTATGGGACTAGGCTACACATAGGTTTTTATATTTTACTGGCGTGCAGCAAATATATGTCAACATTTTTAAAAAGTCACGCTAAATGTGAGTATACCCATCTTTGTTAAATGGCAGGATAACAAGTTGTTCGATTTGCCGTCAAGGCCAAACCAAAACAAAGCAAACAAACCAGTCCAACATTGCTCTAACACCTGTTTTAAGCAGGTGCGTATACATGTATTGTCCAACTTTTCCGATCAGAAACGATTTCGGCGATTTCGAAAATTTTCTCACTATAAACTGTATGTCTGTAGTTATACGTTTTTTTATTTAAATAAGTCTATTTATATAAAAATAGCCCTTCGTAAGCGAGCAAAATTGTACTTAGGCTACGTGCATTGCATGCGGGCTGTATACCATGTTTCAGTGACTTACAAGTAATACTAATGAGTCATGTGCCAGAAATTTTCTTATGCGTGTAGATTTCCTGTAAGCTGGAAAACGCTTAAACGATGGAAATTGTGGACGCATTAGGTATAATGTTGTTAAGTTTTCCCTAATCAATGTTATGTCAAACTTCACGAAAGCAGCCGCGTTCTTTAAACAGGCCTATTTGAATTACATGCAACGTGTATCCAGATACGTGTGTCCACACGAGAAACGTGAACACTGGCTATTTTGTAAAGGCTGTTAACATTTTTGTCCCAGGAAAACGCATCTCATCTGTTAGACTTGAGCACACTAAATGCCGCGTAGAAACGGGTACAGAATAACATCAAATCTACGTAAACAGCAAGTTACCATCAATGAGTTTAGGGCTTCCCGCATCCCTGGTTCTCTCTGGCCCAAGCATGTCCGGTTCTCTACCCGGTGATCGAGCGCCTCCGCGGGCAATAGCGTTCACCTCCTCGCGACTCGGTTCAGCGGAGAGCGCTTCCCTGCTTCGCACCGATCCGGTCTCCAACACCTCCCTGTACGTTATCACTTCCTTCTTTTCCTTGACTTTCTGATCAAAAGACTTGGACACAAAGGCGGTAAGTTCTTCCATCACTGCTCCAAAAAAATCTTCCCTTCGCGTTCTCACTCTCTTTTTCTCAGTTCCACAACAGCCTACGATAAGACATCAATAGTGTTTCTTTTTGTCGACCTAAATACGAGGTGATGTTGTTGCCAACTCTAGATCTCGTGCTTAGCTAAATGTATAAGATCTTGGCCAATTCTTCTTGCTGCGGAGTTCAGACCTGCTGGTGATCTGCTATTGAAGTCACACTATTTATACTTTGCAATGCCTGCCCCTTGATCCGTGCAAATTACCTCCCCTCAGGAAGCCGGGATGAGCCCCCTCTCGCTCTCCATACACTGACAGGGTGAAAAAAACATTATCAACCCTTCAGATTTCAGATCATTCTTACGAGGTTGCTATTGGCCATTAATCCAAGATTGACAAGAAGGACTAATTAATTTAATTAAGCGTGGATTCGTTGCTATTGTCCTGAGTTAGTTTTTTAAACACTAGGGAGATGGGCTGGATCTCTGCAGGGGTGTGGCTAAAACTGAAAATGACAAGCTCGTGCAGAAGGGAACACATGGAAAAGGAGCTTCCTCAAAATCTCTCTGATCTGGGAAAAAAGAGACAGCGACAGTGATACGGGGAAAGGTAAAGAGCGGACCAGCAAGAACTCTTCCGATAGAGGGGACACGCTGAATAAATATAGCCTACGCTTCCTGTTAATGACAATAAAATAGCGTTCTAAAACACTGAACTCTCTTCTTTATAATTTAGAATAATCCTTAATAAAATTAAAAAGGAAACGGCAGAAGATCTTTATCTACACTGTGCTTAATTGTTTCCTGCAGTGTATTTTGGGTTTTCGAAATTGATCGATGATTTGCGAGTTTGTACGTGATGTCAATAATTTGAATCCTAACCTTCATAAAACCTATATATACATATACATTTACTATATATATAGCATATTGCATTTCATTTTATGTTGTAATATTAACGATAACGGTTATATTACTGTCGTTAATCTCATTCTTTTCGTTTATTTCAGTAAATATTCAAAACAAAAACCTAATACAAAACTCAATAGTAGTGATAATGATGATGTCGATGAAGATTATTATTATTATTATTATTATTATTATTATACGGAAGACAGCAGAGTTGTTTTTATCCCAACAAACTTTAATGTGTTTCGTTTGCTGCATAGTCATATTTGCTAGAAGTCGACAAAAGTAATTTTATTTAGTCTCAGTGGAATATAAAACCTTTAAAGGACATAAACATAAGTTAAGCATTTGATTAAATTTTATATGTCGCCGTTGGGGCTGTTAATTACTGTTGTTTAAACGAACTGCGCGCTCGAATAATTACATATTTGCAAAATAAATAAATAATGGTTCACTTGTGGTGAAGGTAACTAAATGCCGTGGGGACGTAGCTATTTTGCAGGAACCGGTAAGATGTAGTATGACACGAAATGGGATACACTGATGCAAGACAATATGGAATCATTTGTAATTGTGATGCAAAATTAAGCGCGTTTATTGATAATCTATATTAAATACTATTTCCTCACACAGTTTTTAACATTTCGCCTGATTAATTATTTATGATGGCTGTTCTTTTGAATTGTGAGCATTAATTATTTTCAATTGCGGTGTCTTTGATAGCATCTCATTTCCTCGTATTTAAAACTGAGGTTCATCTGAGTCGCACTAAGTAAAATCAGGGCAGTAAAGTGTTCATTAATTTTACTTCATTGACTGGAAAAAGAAATTAGTATACAACTGGAACCGTGAAAGTTACGTGAGAAAGGCAATGTAAAAATACCGGTACAAGATATCTAACATCTGATATAACATCTGAGGGAGGTCCCCATTTGTTTCATTTTGTAACTCTGGTCTCAGTTTACTACAACCACTTATTTCGAATTGACTGAATGATTTCAGAGATTAAGTGATACAGAATTAGGCTAATAATCCAGCGCGTGGGAAAAATACACATGCGAGTATTTTTAAAATTAAAATTGGGGTTTAAAAAACTTTACTTACGTTTCACTTGCACTGATAACTTTTTAGTGTGTGTATGTGCATATGTGCGTGAGTGTGTTTGTTTTTGAAAATACTTAATACGTAAATGCTTGTAGAGAATGCACCAGGATACCTGCTTTGCGTGTGTAAAATATGCATTATGTGTGTAGGCCTACTTTGTAAATTAAGCATAATATCATGCTTGTATTTTTCCTAATTCGTTTTATAAAGTTCAATTTTCCCGTTCTGGATTCATTAGGCTACTCTGAACAAAGGTAGGAAAAAACGAAAGATGAGAAATAATTTGTTGTTATACCCAATCCAAGCCGAGTTTCTGTTCTTAGTTTCTCATTTTTAACATGCGCAACAATACTGTCGAAACGCAGAAAGATAATCCTTAATGAGCATTCTGACTGGAGTTAAGTTTGTTTTTTCGTTTGGATTCTGTTCGACATGTAAAGTTTCTTGAGAAATGCACACCCTTTCCCTTTTAGTAAGACAGCCTAATTAATGTGCAACTATTGTGCATGGGATATAGATGTCTGCGCACACGCAGGCACACACACACACACACACACACGATGGCATTTCAAAGACATCTCGCTTTTCAGTTGAATATTCGGACCATACACTAATGCATTGAACGAAATTATGAGTAAATGTGTGTATTACTGGAGGAAATACTATGTGGTAAATTTGTGCAAACAACATATGGAATCGCTATCTGAATATGGGAGAATCCTTCTTCCATATGTCTTTATTTTTATGGCCATAACAGGAAAGGAAGGTAACAGCTCCTCGGTTATATATTTGACATCATAAGCGGTCAGTTTGAGGCTGGAAAAATATAAGTAGCTACCTAGATTTCTCATAATTTCTACATTAAATATTAAAAATAATTATCAAAAATGTTATGGAATTCAAGTCAGAAACACAACGATCGTGTTCTTGCTTATCTTGGAATTTTGCTTTGGCTGAGTTTCCATTCTTTTTAACTAACTTAACTCGCGATTTCAAATGTGATGTGACAATCAATTTGTCTCAGTTTTCCGAAAGTAACCTCTTAAGCACCATCATCAGATCATCCATTCATGCGTTGTTAGTTTACACGCATACGGTTCCAAAGGAATAAACTGAAAATCGCTATAATACAACTTCATATTGCCTGGCCGGTCAACTGACCAGTTAAGACATTGAAGTACGAAGATGTCAGGAACGATTGCTCGAATTTCGATTTTATGGCTTCGAATTTCCCTGATCGATGCGCTCTGTAGCTGCCAGTGAGGTCTTTGTTTCCAGTGAGCAGCGCTACTGTGCGAGAGTGCGCTTTTTGGGGAAAGGGAGTGAGTATACCAAGAAGAAAACTTGGTAAGAGCTATGGTTTGCGCACTTTTGTGATAAATGTAAAAGTAATTACTTATGTGACAGTAATGAGAGAGTGCCCATTTAATCCCATGCCTGAAAAACACAGGCGAAAGGCCTAGTTTTAGCCTGTTATCACGCTAGCCAGCAAATGTTTAGTTAGCTACATTGAGGTTACTGCATGTTGCTGCGACCCGGCATTTAAATGAAAGATGTGCATTACTCATTTATGTGATTGTGCCAGTACCTTGCAAGTGAACTGAGACACTTTTAGCCAGTTGTAACAATTTTATGGAGCAAACACTACAGTCAGTAATTTTCGAATGTATCGTTGTCTGCTAACTGGTCGGCTGGCTGGTTAGCTAGCAGAAGTAGGATGTGGTGACATGCTAGCTACTTGGCTAATATTCGGCTTATTAACTTGCTACCTGGCGTTGGCTAACTAAACATTGATTTGTCAGATTTGAGCAAACGTATTGTGCGGTCAGATGATGGTCGAGAACAACTGAGGGAAGTTCAGCAAGGTTGCATGACTGAGTTAACTTGATAATCTAGTCTAACTGTCGAGCACAAGCCATTTATCCAGACTTGGTATCTAAAGTGAACTAGTTAGTTACCAAAATCTAAACAAACATCCCAACTAGAACTAGGTAGCATGCAAACCAAGCTAGATAGTGGCGTATGTTGCTGGTCTGCCGAACAAGCTGGATGACTAGACTACGTATTAATTCGTATATTTTGTTAGTCAATTAGCTGCTGACCTTATTGACTACTGACTAACTACGGAATGTAAACAAAGAAGTCAAAAGTGTCAGTAACTCTTAGCTGGCTAGGTACAGTTATTCCACTAAGTGACATATCAGGACAAGCTAATTTTAAAAGAACCATTGGGAACTTTGTGAGAAAGAGGGCAAACTTCAATCCGCAACAGAATTTCTTAAGCGTTATATTTTTGTAGTTCTTACACAATGTTACGCGTTCCGCACTCAGTGAAACACAGAAACGTTGCTCACTGTTTTTTGATGCAGAACGTGTTGTGCCAGTTACCAAACAACAGAACATTTGCATATGTTTGATGCTGAAAGTTAAGACCAACTTGCACTGCTGTCAGACTAAGTCTAGGCACTTAAGTGGATTTTCTTCCAGTGCCTGTTGCATCAATAGAAAAGTACTGCTCAGCAGTTTGAATTGGATATGACAACTTTTTATCATGCTGTAGAACAGGGACACTATTTCGTTAATGACTCTTCTCTTCTCTCACACCTTGTGTGTTATTCCTCTCAGTACCCTTTACTGGTTTCCCCTCTCCCCTTCCGGTTTCCAGTGAGTGAGAATGGGGCACCACTCCTCAGACAGCGAGGACGACAGCCGCAGCAGCCGGAGGAAGAAGAAACACAGGCGGCGCTCCTCTTCCTCCAGCTCGTCAGGGAGCCGCGTGACCAGCCGCAGCAAGAGGTCCGGCCGCCGGTCGCGCTCATGGTCCAGAGACAGAGACCGGAGGTACAGGCAGCTGTTGCTACACAGCACACTTGGGTTTAGGTCTTTTAGGTTTTGATAACCATGCTGCACCACAAATATTGCTCTAGTTAGTGATGTGAAAGAGTATGTCAGAGATGGTGCAAGACTCTTTGAAGAAAACAAATACTTTATTGAGCCATCATGTATGATAGAGGCTTCTTTCGAGAGCCCTGTCTTATGTGTTTTTTTGTTTATATACATTTCTGGCAGCGCTCCATCCCATTTGTTTGAACACAGACATACATCTGTGACTTACTAATATGAAACATGCTACATGGATTGTTATATTCAGATGAATTGGTATCAGTTGTCATGATGGTTTGTTTTCTGTGTCAGAAAGGATACAGGGAAGGGCTGTTTATTTATAGGTTGATAACTTAAAGCTCAATAGTGTTTACGAGGGAGTGACGGAAAAGTGACCATGTAAGTATTTTGTAGTTAGATTGTTGAGAAGTTGCAAGGTAGCTCTGAAGCCTTTCAAATTCATATTTTGCATCATTTTTGATGTGTGGTAACAGAGGTTTTCATATTTTGGTATTTTTATTTCTACACAGATATTGTAGCTACATAAGATATCATAAGATTTGTAGTGGCAATCTTGTTACCATATATCACAGGAGTAACATCAATTCCTGAGTATGTGAATGAGTGAGCAGGTTCTGCTGGAACTTAAATCTAGGTTTTTGACACTAGTATACACATGCAACTCTTCACTCCCTGATTGTTTCTGCATCACTCAGTCTGCATTTAAACTTGTTCATCTTCCCAGTCTTTCACTCTGGAATACAGTGAAATTCTGTAAATTCCTTTTTCATCCAAAGTTTAAAAGTTTTCTTTTGCATTTTCCATGTCCTTTTCGTTAATTGTAAAGCCAATGCAGAGTTTTTACAATGTTTATATTGGGGGTCTACTCCGCATGAGAACTAGAGCGTCTTTTTTGGATGAAATGTCCATCTCTACATACAGGTGACTAATGAGAATCGTTTGACAGAGGTTTACTGCAAATGTTATACAGCATGAAGTCTGAAGTCCCAGTCTAAGTCAAATGTTGAAGTAACGGCAGACAAATGGATGCTAGGTTGCTGGAGCATTGTTCCAGGATAAACTTTGTGCTGCCTCCCGAAGACCAATGCAGTCATTGAAATGCAGACAAAGGAATCTCTAAAGTGTGTAGTGTAAAATACCCTTGTAGGTCTTTGCAAAAACATCACTGTTGTAATCATGTGTTCAGGTGGGACAATCACTTCACCTGGATTCCATCAGTAAATGCGATGTATTACGCTGCCAGTTGGAGAAATGTAATATTTTAAGCTATGCTAGTTGCCCAGGCTAAGTGCGTCTGGTAAGTGAATAATTGATGTAAAACAATAATGTAATCTGTTGGACCTTTTTGAGAACTGTTCAACCTTAAGGTCCTTGAGAGCAGTGTTCCCAGTTGACTGTGTTTGATGGTTGCCAGCAGAAACGGCACTCAAGGTGGCCTCTGGCTCAGGGTGTGGTGGTGAAGGAAGCTTTGGCGTGGGTTGGCGTAGTCACTCAGCAGAGACTGTGCTGTCTGTTGGGGGTGGCCCCTGAGGGGCGTGGCACTGATGCTGGAGCACTGAAAGGCTCTCGCCTCATGTCTGACTCGCCATCACTCTTTGCAGTTGTTTACATTAGGATGGCCAGGCTTAATTATTTATGCAGTCTAGTCAGGAGCCATTACGCGTGATGGGAAATCATTGCTATTCTCGAGAATGGGGGAACCTCTGGTTGCGGCTCTTTATTAACACTGATGTCATAGGGAAGGCCTGTTTGTGCATCTCTTTGGGGGCAGTTCAATCTGCAACAAAGCTTTTTAGCCAGAGCAGTGCCTACAATACAAAATAGATGTGTAAAGAGGAATTCAGAAATACGTCTTTTTGTTGCATAACTTTTTTTTCCCAGTGTAGGGATTTATTTAAACATATGAACTGTGTAGCGGGGAATGGAGTGCTTTCATTGAGGTTGATGTTGATTTTGATTTTTAAAAGCTCAGTGGTGAATTGACTGGCCAGTTTAGTTTATTGTATCTGTCTGTAAAGGTATTATCAGAAATGATCAGAAATTAAAATAATCTGTAGTGATTTTAGAAGTGAAAAGCCAAATACCACTTTAATGTTGTGTTAATCGGAGCTAATTAGAGCTCATCATTAGCAATCTGTTATTTGAAGTTTATAGACAGAGGCCACGTTCTTACAGGTTACAGTGTGGTGGAATTTCTCTCTTAGATATTGTTTTCAGTCAAGGGCAGCATTTGCCGCTCCGTAGCACGAAAAGGTTGAGCACGTCTCCCATTAACAAACCCCTTGCTCCTGCCATGTAAAAATGGTTTTGATGGTCTTCTCACCTGTGTTGAGAACTAAGCGCACAGTGGCACTTTCACAGGGCTCTGTGTTCCACAGGCCCGCTTTCATGTGCCGGGACTTTGTGCGAGGCCGGCGTATTTATTACGTTATCTCCACGCTCTGACGGCAAGTTCAAATAGCGCGAGCCTTCAGCCGCTCCTCTCCGCCGAGCTGTGTGAAGTGCTTAAGTCAGGGCCGCGGAAGCTATTTTATACGCCTGCGTCGGAGACCCACTCAGAGAATACTGATGCGGCGGCTGCTCGGTACAGTAAGTGGTACAAATTTGTTTTGATAGTTTCACGTCTGTATTATTTGTAATGTTTTCCCCCTCTGTCTTGCCAGGCTCCCAGTGGAGAAAGCCTGTGTTTTTTAGTGCTAAGCAGATGTGAGCGTTTGAAAAAGAGTTTTAATAATGAATATTACTCAAACTGTCTCCGAGTCAGACGAGCCCTCACATTTAAATTCTTTCCCACAAATGATCCCTGCTACATGATATCAATCAGAAGTGTGTTTGAACACTGTTTACAAACAGAATAAAGTTACAAACTGGCATATGAGATTAAAAGAACATTCCACTGTATAAAGCACCAACCGAGGAGCCTTGCTACACTGACGCTTTTCTGTTAAGACAGTTTGTCTCGATCGCTTTACTCTCAAACAAAGTAGCACATACCAAACAGCAGGCTTGAAAGCCACTGTCATTCTGAATACTAGGTATGGAATTTAATTAGCAAATATTTGATGCAGAAATAAATAACAAACCAAATTATGGTATGTTAAAAAAAACATTTTTATTTATTTATGGAATGGATATATTTTTTTCTTTCTTTTTTAAACAAGTTCTGAAAGGATTGAGAAACACTGACAGAATGCATGAACTCAGAGACTAGCAAAACTGGCAGCTCGGGGCAGGAGTAGTCAGGGAGGGCTGAGTATCTGTAAACTAAAGGAGTGGACCCCGTCGACTGGCGCGACGTCCGCGCCACGAGCGCTAACGAGTGGCTAAACATAGTCCAGTGAGTCATGCTCAGCCGAGGTATTGCTGCTGCCGTTTTGTGGCGACCCTGAATCACTTGACTCAATTAGCGCTGCACCCATTAATCTGTGTGGCTTGTAAATATTTCAGACGCAGACGGCGCTCCAGCAGCAGCTCCTCCTATGAGTCCTCCCGGAAGAAGAGGAGCAGGAGCCCAGAGCGGGGCAAGTCCCACCGGTCCCGCAGGTCCCGATCCCGCAGCCGAAACAGGAGGTACGCGGGGAGAGGGGAGTCACTGCCCAAGTTCGCAGGAAAATATGGGTGACCCTTCATGGCACAGGCATTTTGGGGGGGTGGGGGGGTGGAGACAAGAAACAGGGGAGTGAGAAGGGGCTGCGGGGTTCATGGCGGCCCACAATAGTTGGTGCAAGCAAATTAAGAGTTCGAGGGGATGTTGGGCAGGAAAGTGTACAGTGTGGGGTAACAGCAGTAATTAGGGGGGGTGTGGGGGGGGTGTATTGGTACACATGGGCCTTGATAGTCAATATGGACAAAGAGGGACACTACCGTTTCACAATAACTAACAACCTTCAAAAGCACTGACTTCAACAGACATGAAACACTCTCCCTAAAGGCCATTATACCAGGTATATATGATTAATGGGTGGAACAGTTTTCCAAAGGAATGCACAGTACACAAAGTAAAGCACAATAGACATGTATACCTACGTATACCCACATACCACAGTGTGCAAATGGGGTTCTGGGCTATGGCAAGTGTAGGGCATGTTTTAGGAGGAAGTGTCCAGAGAAGCCCTGATCAGGGGGTGTGAGTGAAAATAAAATGGAGTCTGTCAGCTTCTAATTTAGCAACATTGCCTCTTTCCACAGCCTGCAAACCTCAGGAAAATAGCCACTTTGCTCTACTGGAACATAGGTAATTGATTGGCACCGGTGCCAGCCAATGCTGGGCCTGACCCACTTTACTCCACTCCACACCAGTACCCCTGCCAGTGTCCCCTTTCATGTTTTAAAAGGCTGACAGGGCCCAGTCATTTGCGTTTAATTACCAATGACATTGCAAACGTCACTCATTATCGCTATATTAACACTTACACCCAGCCCTTTAATAATAGCAATACACAATCTGTCTAATGTTTTCTCAGCATTAGCTCAGTTTTCTAAATAGTGATCAATCTTCCTGTAAGGGCTAATATATTTATATGTGTTGGGGGCAGGGCTGGCAGACCTGCCATTTTAATAGCCATTAGCCTGGTTTTTAAAATGATTGTGAGCTGGCTTTGTTCCCGCCACCAGCACAGGGTTTATTGGTTGTGTTTATTTATGAACAGGTTTGAATGCGGAGCCGAGGCAATTAGTGTATGGCAGGTTGTCATTAAGGACCTTCTGTTTCTGTGCCCACTTTGTCTCCGCAGCTGCTTGTCCTTTGCACACTCGTGATCAACGCTGGTACCGCCGTTATCATTGTTACTTATTATTTTGTTTCTCTTAATGAAGTACAGACGCAAGACCCTTGGGTCGAAGGTTCGTTTGTTTGCCTTTGCCCCCTTCAGGGAACAGAAGAAAAGAGGGCACTTCTTTAATTAATTAATGCAATTAAAACATAATTATCCATTCGGCATTTATTGAATTATTATTATCATGATAATTTTTTTTTCATACACATCAAGTATCGCCTGCCCTTCTTGAGCATAAAGAGGAGACTCCATGCGTGGTTGTAAAATGAAACTAATGTCATTAACATTGCAAATCCGTGCAAATTAACCAGTAAACTATGCCGTTAAATCCTTTGGAACTATAGAAAATGCTTTCGTAATTTATGCAAGGCCCTGTTTACTTGTGTATGGCTGCAGGAACTGGATGCATAATTTTAATCACAAAGAGTGTTTTCATATCTTCATTAGACTCCCGTAGATAAAAAGAGCTAATAGAAGCTTCATGGGCTGCATCGGGGTAATATAATTAGGTGTTAGTATCCTTTTTTCCCTATTAATTTTGTTTTGAACATTACCAACCTCGATTTTTTTGTGGCCTTTTTGTTTAGTCAAGGCATTGATGATTAAAACAACCAAATGGCAGTGGCTGTCTCACATTAAAGTGGAGGTTTAAAATTACAGTTGATGTTATCTCTGTTTACAAATGAAGCAGTGCGATTAAGAGGGATGCCTTCCATAATCGGCTTAAACAACGCAATGAAAAGGAGAGCAGGGGGGGAGAGCAAGCGCAACTCGAATGTTAAGTGAGGAATCAGTTTATAATGAGAAACTCAACAAATATCTGCTGTAAATGATGTGCCAGTCGAACAAAAGGCATTCATTAAGCTAGGGGGCCGCTTGCCCAGTTTTTTTTTTCCCCCCTTCTCTCTCTCTCTCTCTGATACTGTCCCTGTCGGGGGGTGAGTGTGAGGCACACACAAGCGGAAAAGGGAGCGGATATCAACAGTTCGCACCTGTGGTCGGAGGGGAGGGAGGTTGTAAAACGACTAAAGAACTGACCATTTGGCCAGCATCGAGCGCAAATATTTCAGCACCTATAAAATCCATAAATTGATCGCATGTGGGCCTAATGAGCCAGACATCTGGATTAATATTCATGAGCTAGGAGGGAGTGGGGGTGGGGTAAGACCGCAATGCTTATGCAGAGGGCGATGTGTGGCAGGAGTGGTGGCGTGGCGGTGGTATTTGGGGGAGGGGGGGGGGGGCAGCATTTCTTAGTTTTCTAAGTGGAACAGGTTGCTGTGGTCTGGGGCGCTATTTGTCACTGTCTTGTTAAAAGGGTTTGGGTCGAGTTATGGAGTCCGGGACGACGTGGGCTGATAAATCAAAGCGGGATTGAGTGGACAGCGCGGGGTGATTGATACGGTGACAGGATATGAGCCAGGGAGCGGGGATGCAAGCGCGCTGCGAGATATAGAATATGAGAGAGGGGGGAAAAAACGACTCGGGAGTGGGATATTATTCAGCGAAATGAGAATAATAACGGCAGCATGGAAATATTGCGGGGGAGAAGATTAGGACAGTTTGGGTTTGAATATTACCTTTTGAATCCCCTATGTGTAAAAAAATCTATGCGTGCGTGTGTGTGTGTATGTATGTATGTATGTATGTTTGTGTGTCTGTGTGTCTGTGTACACATGTATATGTATATAATGCATATATGTTTTAAAAAAGTAAAAAAAAAAAAAAGGTTCTGAAACTTGGGTGTTTACTAGGGCTTTGTTTTCTACCAGAAATAAATAACCTAAAATACTGTAACAGCTCACCAATCTTTGCCTGAAATGTAAAGCAGACAAAAGGCAGAGATTATCTATTACTTATTAATGTTTGTTCCCTTTGATGAAATCGGTCAGATCCTGCTGCCTTACTGTGCTCTGAGAGATGCTGTTCCTGAGGTACAGCACTCTCTGACTGTCCAGTTCAGAATATCTGACATGCCTAAGTCAAACTAGCAAGAGTGTACATATTTAGAAACTTGAGTTGAATTTTACAATGACAATATTTGCATAAATGTTTGAGAGTTTGAAAAGGGAGTTGGGGAAGCACCAGCCATAAATGTCCCCCTTTCTGTAAGCTTTTTGCTTTGTGCTTTCAAGGTGGGGATCAGTGAGGGGTGCAGGGGTTGGATGTAACTTGTCACAGCGTTACTAATCTACCGCTTGACCCGAAACGCCAGACGTAAGTCTGTGCAACCGCACAACACACACGCGTTTCTCATTAATATTTCAGCAATATTCACAGTCCTGGGCTTTGTGCTTGTGTTGGGTTTATCCTTTCATACCCTTGAGTCATTAAATCGTTTGACTGCCATGAAGGGGAAGCCTAATTATCATGACCCAAGGACAGAGTGGGGAATTTAGGAATACAGCATCTTGAATCAAGGGTTCTTGTCGTGAAGGTCCAGGACCCAGAGCATTGTGGGAAGTCTGCTAGGCAGCAGGGCCTAGGTTGAATGGGAAACAGTCATTCGCGCTGTAGCATCACTGACGTGTGAGTGATGCAGTGGTATTTATTCCCACATAGCAATTCCTGCGCGGCGAAATGAGGTGTGGGTGCAGTGCATCTGCGCGATCGTTTTTCCTGCGGCTCAGCTCATGAAAGGTAACGAAGCGCAGGCCTTCTGAATAAAAAAGCCATGGTGAAGGAGAACTGGTGACGGGGAGGAGGAAAAGAAATGAAAATCAGACCATTCCATTAAAAAGAGTTGTCACGATGGACAAGGCTTTGAAAGTGGGAAATTAATTTTTCTTTTTTTTTTTTTCTTTCTCGCAGTGGTCTCCACACTGCATGCATTAGTCATCAGAATTAAGGTGTTGGACCAGAGTGGTGCGAGTGAAATGTGCTGGATGGGTTTGAGTGCAGTGCACCATGGGAATTGAAGTCCTTGAGTTGATGTGTTGGGGACATGGAACGCGATCCTCACTGAAATCTCCTTAGGAAAAAAAATTGCTTGAAAAAAGAAACCATCTTTTCCCCTTTTTCACAAGTTGTTTTTTTATTTATCTGTTTCCCTCGATCTTGGGAGTATTATCAAAAGTTAGTAAGAATGTGCTTAGCGTGTGTCTGCTCAGCTGGGAGACAGGGCAGCTGAAAACAGGCCTGGGCTGGAGCTGTTGTTTTCTGTCTTAATACCACTGGGTCCCCTCGTCTCATCCACCACTGAAAAGCTGAGAGAGAGAGGTGGTTCGAATACCCCTACACACCCCACCCCTATGTTCCTGTGGCTGGGGTATCTGTAACTCCTCACATTACAAGACATGCTAAGTGCTGATTTAAACTGAAAGATGCCCTAGTTTTGTTTTGGTGCGTGTTTTTATTTCATAAAAATCAACACGCTTCCAGGACGACAGTCTGAGAATTTTTCACGTCCACTGTCTTTTTGTTTATCTCTTCTAAAGGCCAGTCAAACGCTCCTTGGCTTTGTTGTCAGAAACCTTTATTTACCAAAGAAGAGAGTAAGTGAGTGACATGGCCCAAGCCTTTGATCCTTTGCTTGCCGCGAGCAGAGTTCCCCTTTCCTGCCAAAAGAAGCCCCCCCCTAATGGCAGATACAACACCACCTCACTCCCCTGGGTGTGAACCTAGCTGCTCTGCACACCCGTAAAATTGGGCCCAGTTAGAAAAGCACTTGCACCGAGACGTGTTATTCTTCTCTTTGTGAAATGATTGCACAGATTTCATGTTAAAATCATGTTTGTTCAAATCTTGCATTAGGGATCTTTCACATAATCAAAGAGATTGTTCTGCATTGACTGTTTTGTTTTGCTGAAATGCCACTATTTGGCACACATAGAATTGTACAGGCTAAAAACCACTATAGTCTAGGCTGACCGTTCTTTATGCTTGGTATATGTAGTTGTTTTAATAATACATTTGTTTGCCTTCACCCTTTGCATTCATATATTTTAAGGTATTCGCCTTTTGTCTTAATAGTCAATTTAGTATCTGTATCTTTACGCTCGTTCACAGGTTTTTGGATTAAAAGTTCTCTTTGTGGCGCATTGTTGTTTGGCCTTGTTATGTTTTCTGAGTTCCATTCCTGCAGACCTCTGCTGTTATACCTATGTGCAGGGTACTGTGCTGCAGCTGCTCCGGTGCTAATATGTACCAAAGCAGGTCACTCTCTGTAAGGATGTCCCAAGCAGGTAAATAATGATGAGATAAGTGTTGTACTGTACTGCTGTAGATGCCTGTTGGCTGAGGAGATTCATGAGGAGGTGCCTTGTGTTTTACTCTGGCTTTGTACAGCTGTAGAATAAAGAGTGAGACCTTACAGAATTCAGCATTAGAAATGGTGTCTGACTGGTCAAAGGCAGCATTTGTATTCATGAGGCGCAGTGATAACTCCAATCATACATCATTATACATCAGACTCAGCAACACTGTAAATAATAAGGGTGATTATTATACCCTGACCTCCAGCGTGATTGAAAAATGTGTCGGGTTTTTCGGGCCATGGCTCCGTCTTTCGGGCTGCGAAACGCGGGGAAAATAACACTAACTTCAGAATTTCAATGAAGGTGTCCCTTTTACCTTTGCGAAGTGTTCGGTGTTCCAGGAGTGCAAGAACAGGACATGCCATTCACATATCGGTTCACGTCGGTCAAAGTCATTAAGCTGTAAAGAGGTGTGTGGGGGAAAAAAAATATCACTCGCTCCTTATATTACAATAAAACACATTTATTTTGTCACATTAAAAGTTCCGTCTGGTCGGGGGGAAAGTGAGCCTTTTTGCCTCGGTATTAGAAAATGAATACAAAATTAATCTCTCCTTCCTACTTTTTCCTATTTAAGCTTCTTGAAGTTCTTCCAAATTGGGTTTTAAATGCCAATTAGGGGGTTGAATGTAGTAAAATAAAAGCACATGCAACCAAAATGGCCTCACCTTCTGGCTGGTGAGGCTTCTGAGAGAGAAGCTGAACCTTTGCTCTGAGCGAGGCTTTGAGAAAAATATCCAGCCTAATGAACACATTAATTAGAACCATAACTATTTATAAGATGATAATTAGAAACGAAGCGCGGTAAACTGGGTTTTTCCTGCAATTAATGGAGGATTAATTACTGGAGGTAATGAAGTGGATTTTTTAAATGCATTAAGGTGAAGTACAGAGATGTGCAGTAGCTTTGTGATCAGTGGCATAATTATTTTGTGGCCGTTTGAGCAGGGCTCACACGAGCCGGCTAATAAGCATCATTGCATCGTTATATATGCACTTAAAAAGACTTGCCACCAAAATGACTGCCTAATTATTTCTAATTGGCAGGACTCTGTGTTGTCATTGAGCTGTTTGTAGCCGCTCTAGCGTTGATTTAACGATGCTCCGGGCCATGCGAGGGAGAAGAGGAGGCTGGAGGCTCAGTCTGGGCTTGCCCCGGCACCATTGATCCGTTCCGGTGGGCTGCGGCTTGAAACGCACTCCGCCGGCACAGAGGTCACCGCCTGAAGTAGCGGAGGAACTAAGTTTGCACATTTTATGAAGCTTTTAAAAATATATATTTATATGTAATTTGTATGTCTACGCCGCAGATCTTCTTTCGCAATTAAGTGCAAATGAGTGACATCTGCTAACGCGATGGCCATCTTTGATTGCGGTGCACCACAGGCCCCTGTGCCGCTAACACATGGCTGTGGCTTTGCACATGTTCATGCTTCTGGACCAGTACTGATGGGCCCTGGTCCAGGGGGTAGCCCCCGAAGCTTATACTGTATGGCGGGGTTGTGTCAGAATTATGAGTGTGTGTTCTTCTGTCTGCTGATCTCAGATCAGGAGATTGGACAGACAGAGGACCTGATGGATGTAGAGAGTGAAGCACCGCTGAAGCTCAAGGACGAGGCCCTGCTTTTAGAGCTTTTAGGACCATCTCAGAGGAATCGCCCTGAGTTAGAGGAAACAAGATGTTGCTCTGTGTGTATGTGCATTTGTCTGCATTTGGAGTGTATTTGAGTATTACTGTATGTCTGCATGCTGTTGTCTGTGTGTCTGCGTTTGAGTGTAAGGATGTTTGCGTGTTTTGTTGACCAGTGTGTCAAGCTGTTTGAGGTTGTATGAGCGTGTCTGTTCTTGTCTGTGAATGAAATTTCACGTACTGTACTTGTGTGTGTTTTGTCTGGTCTATATTAACAAATAGGCTGTGTGTGTGTGTGTAAGTGCGCAAATTCGGCTGTGCGCGCGCGCGCACACAAATTCAGTGCCGTGTTTTCCAAAAAAGCATTTTAAACATGTGCTTTAATGAATTATGTTTCCTTTCTCAACTCCCCCCATTTCACAGTAGTATAAATGTGACATTAAGTGTCTGTTGTGTGCGTTTCAGGCTCCGCAGGCTCTTAGGTGCTCCATATCCCAGAGTCTCGGAGCTGCACTCAGGTAGATTTGAGCCGACACGCTGTTAAGTGGATGTCTCGGAGACCTTGCCTTAAGACCAGCCGTCTGGTTGGGCCCTAAATGGAGCCATGTGTGAGGCACTGCCAGAGTACAGATGTCATTCCTGGGGTTTAACAGAACACAACTGAACAGCGCTGAAGCAAATTGTGGTCTAATGAAATGGACAGTCAGGTTTGTCCTTTCCTCATACTGACACTGGGAATGTGGTTCTAATTATTTGTGTAATGTTTAATTGTTAAAAAAAACACCCCACCAATAAATACAGAACCTGGATCGTGCACTCGGCGAAGTCGCAACGCCCTTTGAAAGTTATGAAACACTTCACTTTCTCAGTTTTCATCGGTTCTCCGCAAGGTTTCGTACCGTGAAGCCAGCCAGCTTCTGCCAGAGCTGAGTTCACGGGGGGGGGGGGGGGGGGGGGGTTGACCAGAGGAATGCATGGTCTGCCACATGGACACATCCTCTTTGATAGCTCTGCACAGGCAATGGAAAAGAGCTTTTCCCTTTCGCGATCAGAAAATTCTTTACAATGACCGCTCTTCCAACTGCATGACAGACGTTTCTCTTCCTTCGCGGTCCCCTAATATCTCCTGCAGAGTCTCTTTGTAATGTTGGAGCCTTCGTCATTGCAGGAGTCCTGCGGCCCATGCAGTTGTTCTTGGAGTAACTGTGTAATGTACAGTCATTTTCATAAACAGCATTTCACTTTCGATAACTGCCAGGATTTTATGAACGTTATGACATCAATGATTCAGAGTAATACAGTGCATGATTGTTCATACCTCTGGAGCTTGATTAAATTAATTCCCTATTACATAAAATATCCTTTGTGGTGGCTGGGGACTGAAAAAAAAGATGAAAAAAACTGGGGAGAGATCTAACATCTGCATCCCACATTCATAGATTAATTGCAGATAATATGGTTTATTAATGACAATAATGCTAGTACTACTAATAATATTGATGGTAATGAAGCCAGATTCAAATGTGTTTTCGATATTAGCAGTGCTAATTGAAAATCAACGATGTCTTCAGGCTCTGCTCCGTGCTCACTGTGTGGTGAATTTCCTTTTATGGACTTTGTAGACTTGATTAAGAGAAATAGGACCCTCTTTGAAGCCAGCCTCCAAGTTATTAGGCTGTCACCACTCTCCAGGAGGGCTGAAGACATATAGGCTGATGAAAATTGACCATTTAGAGTGATCGTATGAGTAAAATAGATTGATCAGCAGTAAAATTTGATATCTGCGCATCTTCTTTTTTTTTTTTAACTAGCAAACGCTTTCATCATGACGGCAGATGTGGCAGATGTCGGGAAATATATCAGCAAAGATGTTTTTTTTTTTTTTTATTTTTCCCGTTTTCTAACAGACACCTAATCCAGCACCCCAGGACTGAATAGAAGAAATGAAATTCTTAAAAAAAATTACGTTTCTCTTGCTAATGCTCTCTGATTATCAATAAAGGCACTGACTTCATTTCCTTGGATCAATGAAAGTTAATAGTTTCTCATTTTTATTAGTACAATGTTCCAGATGTATGTATATATTTAATTAAGTGTAGTTTCCTTTCAGCATCGGTATGTGTGTCTGTTTTGTGTCGTGTGCTCTCTTGACTCCTACAGTTTGCCCACATGTTTTCTCTCAGCGTTTATGATTTTTCTTATACTAGAGTTGTGAGGTTCCTAAATCACTTAAGCGCACACACCATAACGGTCCACATTTAAACAATAAAATGCTGTTAAGGAAAAAGTCCTTAGATCTTCCACCACTTCATAAATACACATTTATAAAAAGGGAAGAAAAACATGATGTTGCCCTAAGAGCACACCTGCTAATTAGAAACACGTTTCGCCGAAGTTATTCTGAAACGTGCTTGTTTGCTTGGTCCCCAGTCCTCTCCCTCGCGCAGATGGGGACGGTTGTGGGGTGTGTGAGTGCATGGAAGTGGGGTGGGCGCAATTCAGCAAGGCTAATTGTTCCTTCTCCATTTAGGAAAGGAGGGGAAAAAAAGCACACACACACACACACGCACACTTGATTGCCACATGATCACCTGTGAAGAAATTAGCAAGTTAGCACTTATTCACTTGGTAACCTGTGGCTGACCTCTATAGGGGGACCCCCCCCCCGACCCCTCCATTTACAGACAAAAGGGCTAATGGGGCTTTTAGTTTGCAGGTCCTTTCCTTGTGACCGCGACCACTGGAGTCTGGAGAAAAGGGGGTGGGGGGCGGGGGGAGTGTAGGATTGCGGTGTCCCTGTCGACTGATAGCGGGCATCTGCGCCAGCCTGGGTGCTGTGGGTCAGTCGGCGGCAGATTGGGGGAGAAATGGTGATTTTCCTTCCCGCTCGTCTCTGAAGTTTGTTAACATATGGGTTTATGTGGATCTGAAGGCCCTTTGAAAGTCTTTGAACTTGACTAAATGACTTAACCTTTGGCAGTGCGGGTGGGCGAAATGTATGCTGCTCCTCTTTTAAAGTGCAGGATCATGCTGGACATTTGTTACTGTATTAATTCATATATGGGCTTCGATAAAGATGGAAATTCAGGAATTTTAATTATTGTGTGGCCTTTTTAATATGGAGGAGGAGGAAGAAACAAGAGGAAAGAGAATAAACGAAACTTGATACGAGTCCTTCGTGGTAGCTGTGTTCCGTTATATATTTGTTCCAGCAATCAGCGACTCTACAGCAGTGTGTAATTGGTTGCGCTTTTCTCTTTTTTATTTTATGTGTGTGTGTTTGCGCGCGCGTGTGTGTGTGCTTGCGTGAGCGTGTGTGTATGAACTGAAAGAGCAGATAATGTGTCTGTGCTTGGAAGGAGGAAACGGCTTGGGAAATGATTTCAACAGCCGTCGTAATTAGAGGAATATCATAAATTAAACTTGTGTCTCGCGTTATGTTTGAAGAGCACTCAAAAGTAATAAATTCTGGATGGTTAACATATTTGCATTACATTCGACGGGCAACGCTGGGAAGGAACAGCTGTCTTGTACGGATGGGGCTGCGCTTTTGGCAGCGGGAAATGCGCATTACTCATTCAAGGTGCTCTCGAAACAGTTTTATGAAAATTGCTTTTAACTCGATTGTAAAGCCGCCGCCGCTGCTGCGCGAGGCAGACTCTTTGGAGGAACTCGGCAGGAGGAAAGAAGACTCTTCAATGGAGTTTGGAGAAAAAAACAACATTCTGTACATGTTACTCATGGGCCTAATGAAAGCGTTGTTACCGACGGAGGAGCGTCACAGGCTTACTTTACACCAGTTTGTCCGTGTTGAGTTTGTAAGTGCTTGGCCCCCCATTCCACTGCTCCCTGTCTCATTGGTGCCCTGATTCTTACAGTGCGTGCTTTCTTTGTTTTATTTGCTCATCAGTCATACTTAGTCATCTTGCACTGCTATTGCAAGTTGTATAACTTCTGCGTCTTGTCTGTTAAATTTTTATTTTACTGGAATTAGATGCTTTCCTCCAGCGTCCTACCTTGGTTTTCAGAACCATGAGTCCAGTACCCTTTCAACATGCTACACTTCTACATGTTTCGGTTCTTTAGAGTGATGTTTTGCCATTTGTTTTTGACCAGATGGATTCATTCAAACTGGTCCCTATTGTAGTAGCTGGAAAGTGTTGTGAAAGTATGGTATGAGGTATTGTAATTCATGATTTAAACACACTGTGTGTTTTCTGCTGTGACCCTTCCAAATGAAAATGAGTTTGGCCTCAGAGTTGAAAATGAGATCTTGTATTCCAATGAAAATCACACTTCTTTGTGGTAAAGCCCTCGCCTGTCAGCATTGAACTTATTTAAATTTTCTGCCTCATAAGCTACAAGACACCAAATTGAAAGAGGTGATGGATCTGTTCCACTGTCTTCATCTGCTGCTGTGTGTGTGTGTGTGTGTGTGTGTGTGTACGTGTGTATGCGTCTGGGAGGGCAGGAAGGGAATGTGGTGGTGGCTGCAGAGTATGAATAATGATTTGACCAGGGTCGAATTCCAGTAGAGACTTTAGCCTGTTACCAGTACTAGTGGTATCATGTGGCCACCATTAATGTCCAATTTTCAATGAAAAACCTGTTTAGCAGAAATATAATATAGAAAGATAACAACGATACAGCGTCCAGCTTCACACCCCGGCGATATAATTACCCAAATGGGTTCTGGTTAGGGATCATATCCGCACGCATGCGGGGGGTCAGTGCAGATAAGCGCCTGGCTTGCTCAGACACAGTGGTAATTACTTTATTGATAATTCCCTGAGAAAATTGCCACAGCCAATAGCGGTAGCAAGATTTAATGGATTGGCTGGAAAGAAAATGGTTAGGCCCTTTTAATAGAAATGAGAATAGGTTTCTGCCATAGGGGAAACATTTCCTCAAGAGATAATAACAAAAAAAATGTAAAATAGAAAATACTTGGAGGTGGGGGGTAGAGGGGGGGATACTGTTTATCTTTGCTTTTTGCATTAACACATTTACCCCTGCCTTAAATTAGCTAATAATTCTCGAAGGGGAAGGACTTGGAGACAAAATTGACATTTAACAGCATTGCCTCACTCTATTAACTACAGTAAATTTAATTTGCTGCAGACCTAGAAGTGTGCTTGCCTAAAAAAATGATAATAAAAAGAGGGTTTATATTTATTAAGTCTGCTTGCCACTGGTTGTACAGGCTCTAAAATAAGACACCTCTTGTATTTTTTTAACGACTACATGCCCCCCCACCCCCCCCCCCCCCCCCACCAAAAAAAGAAAAAAAAAGAGAAAAGGAGATGGATGGTGTCCAATTCATCATTTCGCACACGCACAGTTTTTCACACAACAAAGTGCATGGTCTGACCTGGGTCTGTGTGGGAGGAGGCTGACTCCATGCCAACATAAACAGCGTTAAAATGCATACATTTTTTTCTGCTGGGGCTTTGAACCTGGCATGGTTTTGCAGTTTTTCGAGCCATAATCGCTTCTATTCAGATTCCTGATGTAACACAATAATGTCACTTTAATTCAGACAAGGCCCTGCTAACCACAGTGCCTGGCTGCTTCTCTCTGTGTGTGCAGTATTTGCATTTTATTATTTTGAGTCCTCTTCCCCCCCCCTCCCAAGTCACATGGAGAATGGAAGATTCCAGTGTACTTACTGATGCATTTTCATGTGGTATTTCCCTTAGAAATGGTCATTTCTAAGGGAAATGACCATTTCCATGGGGAAGGGTAGATTTATTAATTCATTAACAACATATTTATATGTGCTTGGGGTTATTTGCAATGGTGCTGGGGTTTTGCTATATCGTTATTACATATTTGCTATCCCTATGATACAGCGCTCAGCGTAGCTGCAAAGCTGTAGCGATGTGAAGATGTTGCTCCAGCATTGCAGATCCTAAGTGGTGAAGGTATTCGAGATCTGTGGAGTCTTAGAGCTGGGCTTCTGGTCTGATTACGATACAAATTACTTTTGTTATTCCCGCTAATACTGATTAATGCTCATTAACACCTCCGTAAACATGTATCACAATCCTTCTGAGATCTCGGGGTTTGAGTGTTGCAGGAGGGTGTGGGGGGTTGCTGGCGGGTAGAGCTGTCTGTGTTGTGTAGTGATAATCCCTTTCAGTCTAAATTCGAATCCCTGCTAGTTCAGGTTGCTCTTGAACATGGAAGGACAGCGTTCTGTTTTGTATAGCGCTAGGGTTCCCCCCCTCCTTGGGGTTCCTCTGCCCTGCCCAGCCCATCCCTCACCCCCCCTCTCCCAGCTCCTCTCGGGAGCGTGTCCGACCCGATTATGACGTACGGGGGGGAGCAGGGAGCTGCGCTGGGGCCGCTGGCCGAGCCGCCGCCCCTGCCAAACACGCTACCCCATCAGCAAGGGGCCGCGGCTCCTGGCAGTTGGCACGGCTCCCCCCTCTGAAGTGCGGATCTGCCGCTTCGCTTGCCCCCCAGAGGGCAGCGCCAGGCACGGCTGTGGCAAAGGAGCAGGGCTCCCCGCTGAGACAGCGGTTCCACGTCCAGGACGTCCTCCTCCTCTCCCTCTCTCCATCCTCCTCCCCTCTTTTCCATTTCCTCCCACCTTTCTCCTTCAGATTCCTCCCTCTGACCTTCTGTGTTCATTGCCTCTGTAACATAACCTAACACCAGACAAGAAACTAGAATCATAATGTGAGTATATTACAGAATAGTAGTAATATGAGCACTCTTCAGTAAGAGTATCACTGGTACGTGTGTTGTTTTGTATGGGATGGGCATGGTGTGGTTGGTAGAACGGTTGGTTGAGATCAATACTAGCTCCCCTAACTAGCTTCTAGGAGTCACGCCTGTGCAGTTTCAAATTAAATTGCATTGCTGATTGTTATCTTCTTTTGGGTCTTGTCATGGAGATGGGGGCTTTGAGGGGGTGGGGGGGTTGGGGGGTTTATCGCCGTGGTTTCGTTGACAGTCCTCAGAGAGCTCAGCGCTTGCAAAACATTTCTGCAGCAAATCGGCTGCTAATCAAGATGTGTGTAAATGGAATTAACATAACGCGCTCACCTTGGGAAAACGTCGGTGGGTTTAAAAGTCTGAACTAGCACATCTCATTCGGGCTCATTGGTGGAGGCTGGTAGAGGAGCAGTCTGGGCTTGTGGATTGCAGTGTGTGCGGGAGCAGCAGCTTGTCTCAGGACAAGGTGTCTCTGGACCCTTTCAAGGGGGACTTGGATCCCCAACTTGCTGTAGACCTGTAATGAAAGGTAGTTTGCAGCCCTTGAAAATGTCTTCACTCTGATCAACTGAACAGAGAGCAGGGATGATTTCCTGAAAAGCCTGCTTCTCCAAATCGCTAAGCAGAAAAACAGGCATGTGCTATGTGCAAATAACAAAACTTTGCTAATAATTACAAGGCATGACACTTACATATTTATGTATATATTGTGATCTAATGATATGTAGTTTCAAAGCAGTTTCAAACTGTAGTAAAAGGCTTCTGAAAATTAGGCATCAGATAATGTGAATTATGCCCTAAATACAAATTAGGAAAGGCTTTGCATGTTTTCAAATACGAACTGCAGGAAGGAAACTATAAATGTCCTACAAAAGACAACCAGTTTTGCGTTCATTTTAGCAAACACAATCTAATTATGTGACAAGCGTAGCATAATTGTCCTATAGTTAAATAAATTGCATTCTGCCATGTTTCCAGATCACACAGCGCAGCAAAACTCAGTGTGACCAGCGTGTAAACTGACAGCAATGTTTTCACTCTCTCCTATAGAAAATGACTTATCTGAATCAATAGAGGTGTGAATGAATAAAGAGGTAAACAGTGTGCGCGTGGCCCTGTTCTGACAGCTTCTGCCTACATGTCATAAGCAGGAAAAATAGTCAGAGGTCAGCCGAATAAGTGGCCCTGTAAATCTGGCCGCGTGGCAGGCCCTGACTGTCAGGATCAATAGCTCTTACATGCAGCCATCTTAAGACGCTTCTAATTGCCCCCATCCCAGCCAGTCGCCGATCGGTTTCTGATCGGGGGCTCCGATTTCCCGATAGCTGCCCAGCGCCAAGGCGGCCGTCTGATAACAGGCTGTAAATGAACTGCTGTCATCCAGCGGGCCTGGCTGTGGCGCTGCCACGGCCTGCGCTGGCTAAACGCAGAGTGGAGCCATCGCTAACTGTGAGCTGCTCTTGTATGGAGCTTTTCTCAAAGTCTGTTTTGAAGAGTTCTGTTGAGTTTAATTGTTTAGTGGGTATTTTAGCATATATTCTGTGGTTTTAACCTGTATCAGTATGTATATTTTATATGATATAAATGAGAAGGTTTGTGTAAAGATAAGCCAGCATTGAATATTTTTACCTATTTGAAGGTTACTTGTTGTCTTTTCTCTGGTGATGTGGTGTATGATACGTTTTACGTGATACATTGATTAATCATTGTCATGTAACTTAAATCCTTCAGAGTAATGACCTCATCATAAAGGCCCTTTCTCACTTTTTTCCTCCTCTGTGCGTGTGTGCGTGTGTGTGCGTGTGTGTGCGTGTGTGCGCGCATGTGTGTGTGCGCGCGTGTGTGCGTTTGTGTGTCTGTCTGTGTGTGTGTGTGTGTGTGTGTGTGCGTGTGTGTGTGTGTGTGTGTGCGCGTGTGTGTGTGCGCGTGTGTGTGTGCGCGTGTGTGTGTGTCTGTGTGTGTCTGTGTGTCTGTGTGTGCGTGCGTGTGCGCGTGCGTGTGTGTGTGTCTGTGTGTCTGTGTGCGCCTGTCCGTCTGCCTGTCCCTCTCGGCAGGTCTCGTTCCCGCCATCGGCGCTCACGCAGCCGCAGCAGCGGCAGGTCCAGCCGCAAGCGCAGTCGCAGCCACAGCAAGACGCGGGAGCGCAGCCGACGCAAGGCGAGGGACAAGGACAAGGGCCGGGACAGAGAGCGGGACAAAGACCGGGACAGGGACAAGGACAAGGCCAAGGAGAAGGAGACACGGGCTGACAAACCAGGGTAAAGATGAGCGCCTTTTCTCATCTCCTCTGCTGTGTGCACGCGTGCGCACACACACACACACACACTCTCACACACAAACACACACACACACACAATCCCTCCCTCAGCTCCCAAGGTAAACGCATTCATAGCTAGCACAGTGCATATTGTACCAATGCTCAAGAGGCCTGGAGACAGAGGAAGCCTAGCAGAGCTCATCCATCTGTGAGTATATATATACCTTTTCAAATCAGATTTTAATTTTATTGTATTTTCTTTTTGTTTTGTTTGCTCCTTAAGTTTAGCAGTATCAGATGAAGAAAGCTGATCTCTTTTGCTCCATCCTGTTGTTACCTCAGGACCAGGTGCAATATGTGACAGCAAGGACATAACTCGGTCAGGGCCCTTTTTCTAACCCACAATGCCACCTTAATTCCAACCCCCTGTGGCAGGCTCTAATGTGATTGGTGGAGAGGACTGGGAAACCTTGCCAGTCATAGTGAGTGGCGTGTCTCACTCAAGATCCCAAACACCGGCTCTCGCCCCCAGCATTCACTGTGCGCTCAGAAAGGAGAGAAATGACTCCAGTCCCATGCCTCAGATGTGTTCTATTTTTTCCCTCCCCCCTGGAAATATAAAACATATATGTTTGTTTTTATTTATTTATTTTTGTTACGGTATTTTTTTTTTTTTAGATTGATATCGGAGGAAGCAAATAAAACAAAAAGACCAGCGGAATATCTTTCTCCGTTTTCTTATTAAGCCTTTAATATCCTTAAAGCGGCGATAATGATCTCTGCTTCCTCCTGACCTCTCTCAATCGCGCAAGGTGGCAGAAGTACGCCAGAACCCAGTCTCTCTTTCATTTGTCCTGGAGACACACTTCCACAGCACAGAGCCCAGAAGAAAGGCAAAAGGGGAACCGGAGAGAAGAGAGTTCGGTCACAGTGTATCGGAGACAAGTAACTCCATTGACAGCGAGGGCCCTGTATGTCTGTGAGAATGTGGTGCTCGCTGTCCGCTGTGGCGCGGTGGTTTTGTGCCTGTGGAGCAGACGTGACAGAAATTTGACCTTAAAGTGACCGCGTTATGTGGCCCGTCCTGACTGTCGTGACCCTCTGTGCCTCCTCTTTCCTCAGGTTGTCACCCGAGAGCGTAGTGTTATAAGCAAGGGTGGAGGGTGAGACTGTTCAGCTGGGGCACGGTCACCTGGAGCCAGTTGGCCGCTCTTCCCAGCGTAGGGTCAAAGGTGTATGGGGGCTCGCCTTTGGTGAGGGTCAGATTTCGGACGAGAAGCTGAGAGAAGGCGCTCATTGTCACTCTCAGATAGTGTATTGAACAAGCATTTCCAGCTTCAGTCATTGTTTCAAGACAAGAAAAGCAACTCTTTGTGTTTATGTATGCATCTGCGTGTTAGTTAAGAAAAAGGATTCTGATCTGTTTTTGCTCTCATTTTTCTTTCCTATCCTGAGGGACAATTTAAATTTCATTATTTCTGCGCATTTGCACAATTAGCGGAACAGGGCAGCCGAGCGTCCAGCTGGGAGATAATTACGGTGCGTCCACAGGGTCGGCGTGGTGTTATCTCCCTGCCCCGTAGCCACGGTGATCACGGCGAGACCGCCACTGGGTCAGGGTCCTAATCATTAATACATCTCCACCGGCCCGTGGCGTCTGCGGCTCTCCCGCCTGATCACTCCCTCACTTCACTCGCTCAGATAAACGCCGCTTGTTTAGAGCCGCCTTCTCCGACAACACCGCGGCGGAGAGGCCTTGATGGTGTGCCAAAATTTTACTGTGAGAATAAGGTAGCCACGGTGCCTCTCCTCAGCTGTCACTGGCTGCTGATAGACTGAGAATGTGCTGTGTTTGTGGAAGTCTATCTGAGTTCATGGTGGCTCCATGAGAGTGAGGACACAGGAAGTGCAAAGAGGACACTCGTACAGGAAGTGACCTCGTGGATATAATTGAGCTTTTATGTGGGTGTATATATATATATACATATATATATACATATATGTATTACGTATGTATGTACACACATTATTTTTTATTTTTGGGTGTGAGTGTTATGGATATATTATAACTATTATTGATTGACAGACAGGTTGTGATGCTATAAATAATAATGACAATCAAAATTACAAGTAATAATAATAATCATCATCATCACTATTATCATCACCATCTTCATTAGTCACAATCTGATTACTTGTGGTTGTAGTATTAGATGTCCCAGACAGACTGGTGTGAGATGCAGCTGCGGTGACAGAATCAGTGCTCTACCTTGAGCATGGTGACAGCTGGATCAAAGCCGTCCCTAAACAGCTCCAGGTGGCTGTTTAGAGCTGTCATTCACCTTTGTGCCTCTGCAACAACTGTAGTTTTGTCGTAATTTACCCTTTCTATGGAATAAACTGATTTGTCGGGCGTTTGAGGCAAAAATAAAGCAGAATTCCTTTAGTTTCCCGGTGTCTGACAGCGATTGTACCCATTCTGGGCTTGTCTCCTTCCATCCCTCTCCTCCCCTTGCAGACAGGAAGTCGTTATGCTAATTCCACCCCCACCCTCCCTCCACCCCTCATTTGCATACAGGTTGCAGAGTTTGGCGGTGTGGAGCGCTCGTCTGAAGCCCTTTAAAGTGTCTGTTAGGATCAAAGGCAGGCGCTCTGATAGCTGTTGCCTGACACGGAGCTGTGTGTGGTGTTGTTTTCATTAAACATTTATCACACTTCTAGTATGACAGCAGGCAACTTTGTGCCTTGGCAACGTGTTTTCATGCAAAATTTATTGAAAAAGACGAGACGTTGTAAAGAGATCTTGTTGCCTTTCACCAATGGCAAAGGGTAAACGTGTGATTGTGGGGGAGAGAGGGGGAAGACGGGGGCCCTCCTGACAACCCGTTGCCGGGGATTGACTTGACACGCGTCACGTCGGGGAGGGGGGGTACAGGGATGCAGGTGGTGCGTGTGTGTGGGGGGGTGCGGGGTGCGGGATGTTTACTCGACGGCTGCTGGAAGACAGGCCAACCGCAAACAGAAGCCGCTCAGAGGAAGAGCTGCGCCGTTTGCTTAACCTCTCTGGGTCAGGAGGTCGGATCGCTCTTTCCCCGCGTCTGTACTGTGCCACTTGTTCCCTGTTGTTCTGAGACACGCTGATCCCTTTCTGAGCGAGTTAATGAACTAGCCGGGAGAGAGTGGGAGCGTGGCGAGGGCCCGGGGTCGCGCGCTCTAATAGGGCCGCTGGAGCGGTGACAGGCGGCCGCTCTGAATAAACAAATGAACCCTAAGTGTAGCCAAACTGCTGTTAATGCAGGGCTTTGGCAGGGGCCCACGAAGCCGAGAGGCGGAATGTGCTGCTTTCACCAGACGAGGCCTGGACCTGGATCCCTAACGATGCCCCGCTCCTCGGCCCGGCCTGAAGGACGCGGTGGCCGCGGCTGTGCGGCTCGCAAAGCAAACGGAGCAAGGTGCAGGCTGGTGTCATTCGGCGCACTTTGCATAATCACTGTCTGAAATGATGGGGGGTGTTTGCCCAGTCCACATTCCACACGCCGACTGATGCTCGGCACGCACATGTGCAAACACGCGTGTAACTAACACACACACACACACACACACACACACATGCATGTGCACACAGGCATGTAAAACCACAGGCAAACAGCCCAGAAATAACCATGGGTGCACACACACACACACACACACACACACACACACACACACACACACTCAGATATATCAACTCATATGTACAGCATATCGACACATACACACAGGTATATTGTCTCTACGCAGCAGACAAAATAGTGTTGATATTATTTCTGACATGGTGCTGCCATTGATTACCCTGCCTTGCCTGTAGTTTCAGAGCTTTGATCTTTTTTTTTCTTGTTTCAAACTTTGTTTTGTGCTTGTTGAATTTCTTCTTTCTTTAAAAAAGAAAAGATTTAGTTTTTTGCATTTTATTGACCTTTACCTTTCTTATTCGCTGCACTTTTGAAAATGGAATCTGCCAAGATATTTCAAAGTCATCAAACTTCCATCCCGCTTGTCTGGTGTGATCTTTCAGTATCACAGTGGAGATTAGACTGGGAAAGGGGGTGTGGCCAGCATGATGGCACGGCAACAGAAGGACATGGCGTGACCTAGAAAACAGAGGATCTAAGTGACACCGAGCCCACCGATTTTTGCCCACGAACGTTAGAATTTTTCCAGTCAGAGCAGATCATTTGCAGCATGCTTCTCTCGCCAACATCTATCAGCTCATTACAGCCAATAATACACAGAGAGGGGAGGAAAAAAGAAAAAAAAAAACACCAAAAAATGAAAGCACACCCCGCCTGCCCAGCAGCCATCATTTGTTGCGATTGTGTTTTGCGCGCCGGACCCTCCACAGCTCCGCGCGCAGGACTCTAGGCTGTGTCTGGGACTGGAGAACTTCAAACGCGTTTGGAAGGTTAGATTGCTCTCGTATGGAATGAAATCAATGAGCTTTAAGTATGAGCGCCGCGCGGAGCGCTGTGATGGGGCGGCCCGGAGCTATTTGGACGGGAGGGGCGAGGGGAGATGGTGCGTCCTGTCCCTTCAGGTGGGCGTGTTGCCATCCCGCGCGCCTCCACTGCACCTCACCTCTCCCCCGGCGCGGGGGGAGCGGGGCAATGTCAGGGAGTGAACCCCAACTGTAAAGGAGCGTTCCGTCTCCCTGGGCACTGACAGTCTGTTCTCTCTCAAATCCCCCCTGATCGCTTTAATATGAGGGGAAGAAAAAAAAAAAAACACCTCTGAAAAAATATTGCGTGAGCTCTGCTGCCCGTCGGCTGTGCTGTAATTTAGTGTGTTTTCTGCTGATAAATAATGATAAGACTCCTGAAAAAAACAGACCCACTCTCTTTAAGTTTGAAAAGAAAAATGAGATGTAGAAATGCAGCCGACCTTGTTGAATCCAATTCGACAATTCCTTTCAGCGTCTCCACTCCTCACTGATAGTTTTGTAAGTTGTCTGAGAACCAAAAAACTGATACACAGACTGTTGTAGTAACTGAATGGTGAACATATATTGTGGAGAGAAATGGTCGTATTTTTACTTTGGAGAGCACAGTGCAGCAGAATTGCACATTACATTCCTCTGGAGAGGGGACTGTATGTGTGACCAAGCTTGCTAAACAGCAGTGCACCAGCTGGGATATGAGCACCTACAACCTGCAGGTACAGTGCCGTAACCAGAACTGTACTGTGTGGGTCGGTATGGTTGTAAATGCATGAGGAGGTGAATAAAGATGAAGCACTGTTTCCAGTAGTACAGGGTCTGAGCAGCCTGTATTTTCCAGCATTTTGGGATAGAGTGCAGTATGTCCTCTGTGTGCCCTGTAGGACTGCCCCTGTACTGTCCACATATCACACACACAGGACAGACAGGCTGCCCCCCCCCACCCCCCACCACAGCAGGTCCCCATGCACAAGGGGGCCTCTCCAAGAAAGATTTCCTAAAGAGCCAAACAAAAACATGATGAGATGGGACTGACTCACTGGAGAAGAATGTGTGACATGCGGGGAGAGAGAGAGAGAGAGACAGAACAGGAGAGAGAGAGAGAGGGGGAAAGAGAGAGAGACAGAGAGAGAGAGAGAAGTGGCCTCACTCTCCCTGCCGCTGCTGTGTGAGGTGGATTGGAGGCGATTACGTTTGTGTAATTTCCCCTCTAGTTTTTGACATGTTTATTTATTCTGTCTTCGCAGCCCCTCGAGGGAGGACTTGTGTCTTCCTCTTCGTTTTGTGTGTGAAGAGGCACGGCCTCTTTTTTTTTAGGGGAGGAGAGAAGTGGAGGAGAAGAGAGTGGATGAAGAGCGGGATGCAGAAGCCCGCCTTTCGTCATCGCCATGATGTTGATTCATTGGATGAAATGTTTGTTTTCTGGGCCTAAAGTGGATATGGCACCCTGATACTGCAGCTTTGTGGGCTTTGTGTCTGGGGACTGGCCTGGCCGCGGCTAATCGGGCGAGAGACACCCCGAGCGAGCGATAGGGAGCTGTGACAATCCACTTAGTGCGCACTGTAATCTCTTTAGCCATTAGAAGTAGTTAAAGTGGTACCCACACAGCCCCGCAGGCCCCGGGGAGGCCGAGGAGAGGCCACTTCCCCTGCGCGCGCCGCCTTTATTTCTTAATATGTTTACATTTTATGTTTATGCACCCGGCATTTTTTAACGGCCGGCCTAAGCAAGGCTGCCCAGAACACAATAGAGCCGACCCTGGAGCGCGATGACAAAATCCAGGCAGCAGCAAATAAAATCTTCCCAATCCAATTACGTTTGGGAGATCCTGCCCAGCTCTCATCTCCCACCAACCCCCCCCCCCCCCACCATCTTTCTCCAGTAACACATAATCAATATCGCCTTTATGTCGCTGTTCTTTATAGATGTTTCATGGGCCGATGGAGTGATGGGAGTTGTCGCTGATGTTAATTTGGCTGGCCGCTTGGTTTATGGACCCGAAAGGAGAGGCAAGGATTTTAAGTGGCGGGTTATGAAAACCAAACATGACAACCGGCTTGGATTTAGGAGGGTTATGTAAATTTGCTTGTCAACAAAATATGGCTTTCTCTCTTCAGTCCTTCCCTTTCTCTCAGGCTGTTTGGAGGTTTGTGTCTCAGTGCTGTTCATTGTAGTCAGGAATGATCTCAATGAATCCAAGTTCTTAATGGATTCTCGGCTCATTCTCAGAGACACTGGGATAGGCGCAAGGGCTTGCTTGCAGTCTGGTGCAGTCAGATAAATTAGGGCACCCGATGTGATCACAGGACAGGTTCTGGTCATTGAATCTGAGTGTAAAGATGCAGGCAGTGAATAGCTGCATGCACGCGCGCACACACACGCACACTCAGACACACGCAAACAGCTGTGTACACACACACATACATATATGGCACAGAATATATATGGTCAGCTAAAGACGCATAGTTAAAGAGTGTGTTTCATAAATAAATCATGTGCAATACAGGAGTAGTGGATTATTACCGAGGAAATGGGGTTTGTCTCATTTCAGTTAGAGAAGCCTCCGACATCAACGTTATTGAGCATTAAAGCACGCCAAACTTATGAAGCGTGCCTGCTTTTTTTTTTCCTCCCTCAGAAATTTTGATTTCTTCTCCAATGTTTAATTCATCACGTGGGTAATTCTGTTCCCTCTGTGTCTCTGTGTTTCTGCATGGCTGCTGATGTATTCAGTAATAGAGTTATTTCTGCACATAGTTACTCCTGACTTCATCAATTCTTGCAGGCCTTGACAGGAGGACATATGAAATCACATTCCTGTGCAACAAAACAGCGCTAATGTTCATAAAGACCCGATGGAATATCACGCTTCATAAAAACCCTCCGATATCGGCACGCTCGTTTATAAAGTGATACATTTCTCCCACTTGGAGAGCAGATATTATTCCGTGGTTATGAGGGAGCCAGCAGTATGAGAGTATTTTTGCTTTTCTTTACTGACGAAAATTTTGCCTATTAGATTCGCCCTGTTTAGTGAATTGTTAACTGTTGTTTTTAGACATGAATGTTACGTTGTTGTGGAGTTATCGGGTGTGACCTTTTACAATGACAGTACCTAATTTAATTCAAAATAATTTTAAACATCTAATTCTGCAAGGCTGGGACGTTTCATTGTAATAAAGGTGAGTCATGGCTCTGGTAATTGGGGAACCAGCATTGACACTTAGTTCTTCTGTTTATACTCAATTTACATATTTAGGGTTCTGCAGACCACTCAGTGTAAGGGAGTAGTTATTATTTAGTTACTCACATCATTTTACTCTTACCCTACACTTCAACTGCAGCGATTTCGCCCCCATACAACCTGAATGAGAGCGAAGCGAAATTCGCTGCATTGGAAGCATAGGGTTAGTGTTTTGTGGAAAACCAAAGTATACAAGTAAAATTTAAATGTGTTTGTGAGTTATGTTATCTCTAGGGGGAACAAGTAAGGGAAGATACATGCACCTTTTGCCAGCAGTGTGTAAGCATGTGTCCGCATTTATAAGTGTATGCGTAACTGTGCATGTGTGTGTGGGACAGACAGAAAGAGAGGGGGACCGACAGGTGTCTACTTCTCCAGTCAGTGAGTAGGTCTGGTAGGAGTAGCATGCCCCCTTCCTCTGCCTTCCCCCAAACACTCTCTCTCTCTCTCTCTCGCTGTCTCAGACAGCAGCCATTCTGAACAGAGCAGCTCTGAGCGGCTTTGAGTACACAAGGAACAAAGACTCAGAGAGTAAGTGAGGGGCTAAAGAAAAGAGCAGGGGAAGGCCCTACAGAATCACTTAGAGTAGAAAGACAGTTGGAAGACATTTTCTCCCCGCAGGCCAAAGTGTCAGCTGTGCTTACCTTACAAATTCTGCTGCGCTTTGGCTTATGCTGAGCTCTCGTTCCCTGCCCCTGGTTCTCTCACACTAATACAGCTTAGGAGAAACACGATGTTTGGTTACGCATGTGTTCGCTGGTGTGGGGCCTGAATAGGCTTGTGTTTCTAATCAGCCTAATCATAGGTCAGTGAACATGCCAAGCAAAACTGTACATTTTGCAAATATGTTTGGTTATGTAGATGAAATATAAACCCATGAGAAATCATTTTTTTAAGTCTGTATTTGCAAAAATAAGTGATTCACAAGCAGAACTAGGACATTTTTGAAGTCTGAAAGTGAGAAAAGTAATATAAAGAGTAAAAGTAAAGCCCTATGTCAAAAAAGCTTGCAGTCCACAGTACAGAAAGAAAAATTGAGGTTGTGAATTTCACACCTTCAATGACAAATAAATAAACCTGACTGATTGCGCAAAGCTGCTGGTATGATTTGCGTTTCAGTGAGACACTTTTGCTTTTGGCTGAAGTTGTGTGATATTCCCCAGAGTCTGGGTGGACTGTCCTCGGTCTGCCCTCACACACGTCACCGGTGGGGGTGAGTGCGGAGCTGGGCGGTCTCCGTCGCTCCCCCGGCTGTGGCGTCAGTGTCGAAGGTGTGCGCGCGGGGTGTCAGGCACACCGCGATCCCCGGCTCATCTTTTACAGCTGACTGTCAGAGGCGATTAGCGCTCTATACGAGTCCAATTAGCGCTGAGCTAGATTGCACATGAAATTATTAATAGTGCTGCCTGTTAGGTGTCAAAATGCATATGAATTACCACGGCAGCTATAAAGTTCGACTCTCCCGCGAACACAAACCTTCCAGTTATTATTGTCAACACCCTGCCTCCGTGTGTTTGCGCTTGTCGCATTTGTGCGGGAGCTTCGTTTGCGTGCGTGTGCTGTTTAGGTGGGAATATTTAGGTGCACGTGAGCGAGTTGTGGCTGTGTTGTTTCAGTATGTGTTTGTGTGTGTGTGTGTGTGTGTGTGTTTCCTCAGTGCAGTTCCCTTCCTTATCAGTGGCGCACACCGGATCAGATGGACGGTTTCTGTGCACCCCTGCTTGAATGTGCATCCGCGCACGCCCCTCTTGCGTCTCAGCGGCTCTTGTCTGCACACCGCTCTGGGCCATGTTCTTTTTTTTTGGGTTTTTTTTTTTTTTTTTGTTCTGACCAGTGGAAAAGAGAAAATGAGAGACCTTTACCCAGTACCGCAGATAGAAAGGGGTGGAAAAAATAAAGCCCAGCGTAAATGATATGAATAACAATTGTAAAGGAGATCTCGGCCCTCTCCCTCTCCAGGCCCCGATAACCTGCCGACTGGCAGGCCCCAATAAGTGACAGATAGTCTTTGTGACCACTTATCCTGGCTGTACACTTGTAAGGGAGAGCTGGGATAATCACCCTAATCTAATTAGGGTTAAAGAAGGCCATGACTGCGCGCTGGCCGGCAGACACCTTACTGTAGAAATCCTGTTTGCATCAGAAAAATAAGGTTGTCATATTGATTATTCAAATCAGCGGCTTACAGCCGTGCCTCATCCTGCTGGCTGCAGCTGTCAGGGCCTGAGCAGCAGGAGAGAGGGAGAGGGACAGGACCCTTCGGATTTCGCTGGCAAGTGATTTTTTTTTTTTTTAAACTTGCCTCACTTCTTTACAGATACATTTCTAGTTTTGGAAATGTTACTTTTAGTTTTACGGTATTTGAAGTGAAAATCTTTTTCCTCTCCAAAGTGTTTTTTTACCGTGTCTGCTTGTTACAATTGGAAAAAAATGATAACTTGTAGAAAACTCAAGCAGAGTTTGCCTTTTTTTCTGGGGTTTTTTTTTTGTCTTTTCACGGAGATTAACACAAGCCGTGACTGGTTGCCGAGAGATAAATTGGCAGAGAAGCACATGTTACTTTCATTACTGATAAAAGCTTAATTAACCTTTTTTTTCCTCCATTCTCTTCTTTCTCTTTTAATTTTGTGTTGAATTGAAGTAGTCACCCCCTCTCATAGAACGTAAATAGAATAAAAGGCATACCTCCCCCGCTCCTCCTTTTCAAAACCTCCAAATCGACCCCATGTCAAATCTTTACATACAATTACACAATTAGCCTTAATATGTTAAACACTAGACTTAATTATCTCTGTGTTCAGTTGACAAGGGACTATATCATCTGCCTGTAAGAGGCACAGAGATATGTGAGACTGATTACCATTCAACCTGAACACAAACATGCTTCCTTCTTTTCTCTATTAGTGAAGTGTAACTGCCATTTCGTGTTACTGTTATACTGGGTGGGATGGCCTGAAAATAATTTTAAAGAGCATGCAGAATGACTTATCATCTGATTTAGATTTATTTAGTAGATTTATTTCTACTTTTTATTCAGAATAGATTTGTTTTTTTACTTGGAATGTGTGACAGATGTTATGCCAATGTATTATTTACAGGCTGAATTTTACAGAGTAATAAGTTCCATGTTTTTGAGCTATTTTGAATAGTTTTCTTTTGTTTGTTTTCGTGTATTTCTTTTTAGCATACACACTCTTGAAAAGGCCTTGAGGCTGATTCTTTGGGAGAATAAAACACTGGAAGGGTATTTGGCTGGATGTATTGGATGAAGCATGTATAAATTTGCCTTGTAAGGGGCATATGCTTCAGTTGTGTCTGGTTTACCAAACTGGTTTACCCGGGGGTTAATTTAATATTTTCCAGTGTATTGAGCAAAAGAAGTGTCTTCTGTTTTTATTTTTTTCCTCAAAGAGCAGGGGGGCATGGCTTTCAGAGTATAGGACCATGGTCAAGGGGGCTGGAATTGACTCTTCAGTAGTGCATTTGTGTTGATGCCGATGCGGGAATCTGAACTGGTATTGACTCAGCAGCTTGTGTGAGCTGGTATTGACTCCGTGGTGTGTGTTAGCTGGAATAGACTTAGACACGTGTCTGAACTGATTTAGACTTAGCCATATGTCTGAACTGGTGTACACTTAGTAGTGTTTTTTAACTGGTATAGGCTTAGCAGTATATGTTAGCTGGTATACGCTTACCAACGTGTATTAGTTGGTATAGAATTAGCAGTGTTTGTCAGCTGGTATACATGTACCAGAGTGTGTTAGCTGGTACAGACTTAGCAGTGAGTGTAAGCTGGTGTACACTAAGAAGTGTATGAGAGGTGTACTGACTGAGCTGCATGTTTGAGCCATATTCATTCAGCGGTGTGTTTGAGCTGGTGTAGAGCTGATGCACTTGTCTGCAGTGGGTAAGCTGGGAGAGCAGAGTATGATACAGGAGCAGATGGGATTAATCTCTCATTCTCTGCCGGTGTGATTATATCCCCCAGGTTGTGCCCAAGGCAGGCTCTGTCTCTGCAGATGCAGCTCTCTGTGTTTATTGTCCACTGCTGAAACGCGGAGCCTGCAAATGTGCGGAGTGCTGGGTTCTGCCGTTGGATCCTGTGCTGCATCTCTTAGAACACTCAGCTGCGGAATATTCTACCTCTGTGAAGGTTCCGTCAAACGTATTCCTCTAAATGGCTACATGTGAATGTAGATTTTTTCGTGACTATTTATCGTGACAAAATATTTAGCACTGAGCACTGTGTCTCACTTTGAATGTTCTGTCCTTGCCATTGTCGGAGCTGTAAGTGGCGTGATTTTCTAGCTTTTTAGTAACATTCATGAAGGAGCATGGTCTGAAAAAGAACATCCATATGTAGCATTTGAACACACACAGCACCGGAATCTACTGCCACACAGGACCTCTTAGATGGAGGAAGGAGGGAATGCGAGAGTTTGATATATGGTTATGATAAATAGAATTTTTATTAATATATGTGGCACTATTTCTGAGAAGGTTTTCTGATGGAGTGTTCTGTCTGAGAGTGTCCTGTACCTGAGTGTTTATGAGTGAGTGATTCTGTACTCAGTAGTTTTCAATCACATTGGAAATCTGGGATGTGAGGTCATCACTTCAGTCAGTGAATAAGCACAGTAACACAGTGCATCACAGTAATGATTTTGGGAACAGATATTAAAAACAAAAGAAAATGCAAATTTTCGATAGTTTGCAATCATACACTTTTGTTGTAGGGTGTGAAATCTCAATGCGTTTGACTATTAACCTACACAGCTTGCTTAATTCCAATTCTTCATCTCTTTAGCAGAGTTGAATGATTTTGAAAGTCTATCAAAAGTTGTTTTAGGCTCGAAGTTGTTTTGGCTGGAGAAAAATTGCCAAGCAAAACGACGCTGACAAAAGGCAGCAAACAAATAAACAGCGAAGTGAGTCTCGTGGTGTTTATCCGAGGCCCGTGTGGAGTTTGGGAGGTTGGCAATTGGCGCTCAGAAACAATAATGGAGCGGCAAGACTACCCGCCTGCTTGATTACTGATTACTGGGGCAGGAGTGTTCTCAGACCAGGGCCCCGGGGCCCCTCCGCCGCTCACAGGGAGAACGGGAGAAGAATGGACCCAGCTGTAGACTAAACAGACTCTCGGGCTGTCCTACAACAAGCAGCAGGCGAATAAATGGCCGTAAAGGGACCGACTCTCTCTTTCTTTCCTTATCTTCCTGCACTCGCCTCTCACTCCCACCTCTGCACAGCCCTGAGGATTTTTCTCCTTTCTCTCCCTTCTCCTCGGCTTCAACTTTTTTTCTTTTCCCTCCCCCTCCCCATGTCTGCATGTGTGTGTGCGTGTGCGAGAGACTTGACAGCAAGAATGGAAAGCATTCATCCTTTTGGCCCCCAAAGAGAGCAGGATCTATTCAGTGGGACCAGGGTGTGATGTACAATTGAAGGGCAGGATTGAAACTGATTACCTTGTTAACTCCTCGCAGTTACCGGCAGCTTGCAATAGGAGTGAACGGTGGACTTGATTTGCAAATGAATTAGAGCGTTTTTTTTTTTTCTCTCCCCCCCAACCCTCCTTCTTTTTTTCATTTCGTGCCAAGATCATCTTTTTATATTCTGCGATGACAGATGCTGTGTTCCATACTATTGTTTCTCGTCGGTTTCAGTGGCAGCTCTGAAAGCCAGAAGATTTCGACAGTGATTTCAATATAAGCATCCCGGCGCTCCCAGTTTATTCTTTGTGTACAAGTGTTTCAATCTACAGAGTTTGAAAAAATTGTTTGGGACTGATATTGTTCGACTCCAATAATGGAGGTTTTTTGATTAGTCAGACTTATAATTGGGAGAGATGAAAAGGGCCTGGGCTATTCAAGGAGCTGGAGAAATTGATTGCTCTCTTTCTCTCTGTCTTTTACAGCTTTGTTACCACCCCCCCACCCCCCAACCCCCCCACCCCCAAAAAAAAGAAGTCAATTTTCTTTAAAACGTAGCTCTCAAATTAAATTTCCCTCACCGCTGAGACACAGCAAAGGGCCTCAATCTGAGGCACGAATGCTCTTTATTTCCGTTTTGCGGGGATGGCTTGCGAGTGCGGAGGACCGCGCAGTTTGCGCTCTGGCGGAGTTTGGTTGTGCACTGTGGCAACCGTGGCAGAAGAGCGGCAGGCCTTGAGGAAGTGTGGGGCAGGTGGCGTAGCAGTCCATTCCCCCCTCTCTGGGCTGCACCCTACTGCACCCCTCGAAACATCAAAAAGTTTTGTTTTTATTGTGTTATCTGTTATAGCCAGTTATTTGATTGATTGCAATCAAATAAAGGTTTTAAATTGTACAGACGTCTAATTTGTAAAGTGGTGGTTTTGTTTGAATTCCAGGTCTGCTGTAGTTCAAGATTGCCTTGAAATACGTGTGCTGTTTATTGGCTGTAGTTAATTCACTGTCGTTATGGTTTATTGCAGTTTGGATCCACTATCAGACTAAAATAGACTTCAGTCACAATTGAGTTCCTTTCTCCTTCCATACCAGTCCTTTACAAGTGACTGCTCTTGTTCTGGTTATTTTTTTTAGTTGTAGTTCCTTATTTAAGAAGGAATGGCCATGTATAATCTGACTGGATGTTGTTGAGGAATGCAATAATACGCTCTCTGATTTGGCACTGGCTTAAGAAGAGAAGGTAGATTTGCTCTGATTGGACAGTGCTAGAGGAAGGGTAGCCCCACAGGAAGTGCTGACCCCGGATCAGGGCTCTACATCAGGAGTGCAGCGCCCTGATCCTTGTTAATTATTGAGCAGAACTCCGTTTGTCTGTCTGAACTATTTATGTGCCATAAAATATCAAATACAGCCCCTGCACTTCTCAAGGCCAGTTAAGGAAGAGGTGAAGGGAGGAGGTGTTAAGGCCATCAAATCTTAAATCATCCTTTCTGTCTCTTCTCCCTCTTTTTTTTTTCTGACAGCACTTAACCCTCTTGAAATAAAATGGAGCATTGAGTACTTTCCCCCTTTTTACAATGCTTTTTTTTTCCAGCTAGAGGATTATGTTAAAAGTTTGTTCATGTTGAAATCTGAAGCGGTTTTCTGGGGAAGAAAAGGCAAAGGAGATCCCGATCTTATTAAAGACATCCTGAGTGCGCTTCACTTTTGTCTGGGCTCTTTTGTGCAAAACGTGGCAGCCGAAGCCCAACGAATGTTCATTTGTCTGCCCCCTCCCCCCTCCTCCTCCTCCTCCTCCTCCCTGTTAACAGTTTAACAGGAGAATGAAGAGCAATACCAGTGGTATACACACAGGAATACAATTTCAATTTCAATTCACAGGCCCGTTAAATAGGCGCTACAGAGATGACAATCACGGCTCGTCTGAGCCCCGGGTAAGACGGGGGACTGGAGCGGTCCCCTTCTCATTGTACGGCGCGGCCTGCGCCTCTGTCGTTTTATTGGTTGCTCGTGTTTTCTTTTTTCCCCTCATTCGATAACGGGGCTGACGTCGAAGTTTCGAAAGGAGGGGTCGGTCCGCGGAAGTGGCAGACGAGCGTGATAAGTCTCTCCATCACCGCTTTTTTTAATAAGTTTTCCTGGAGTTTATCAGGCGCCTAACGATGCGGGAGATGCTCAATGACGTGGTTGACGAGGCGCGAAGTCGCCTGACTGATGTCTTCCTCATAGCGCCCGCATGCCCGCGTGCTTTCAGGAACTGACAGACACCTCGTATATAACAGCATCCCCCCCCCCTCCGTTTCAGAGCTGTCATTATTTTATTTATTTGGAAAGCGCGGCAGCTCTGTGTTTTGACAGGGACGTCACTTTGGCTTGGGCTGGCTGTCGTACGTGTGACGGCCGTGAGTGCGATGTGTCGGTCTGCTGCCGGGCGGCTCCCCCTTCGCCCCCCCCCCCACTTCTCCAGACTCACACAGTGCGTGTTGATGGAGGGGCTGGTCCTTGGTCGGTCTGTGAGCTTGTGGCTGTGGACTGACACGCGTCCTGCCAGCTCTGACTCCATGCGCTTCAGCAGACATTAATGCAAGGGGTGGATACCTCCTTTCTCCTAAGCCAGATCATACTATGATTTTGAGTAGTGAACGTGATATGAAGCTGAGGGCTGTGGCTCTTTTCGTTTTGAAGAAATAGATATAATAGATTTATTGTCATTGTCAAGACAGTGAAAATAAAATGGCTTCTAGTGAGTTCATAAGAAGGAGAAGGGCACACGGAGATTATGATTTTCTTGCTGAGGTCATTTTTAGGAGGTGTGATTAGTTTACTTGGGTGATTTGAATGAAGTATAATGTATGCATAGCAGGTTGGGTTGTGTATTTGTGACATCAAGTCCAATTTCTCGTAGAAATTTATGTGAATAGCTGAACATCTCTAGAGCTTTCCCTTAGCTGAGAGGTTAAAGGGTTAAGCTGATGGAAAGGGTTATTTTGGCATTTGGGGATCTGTGCTGAAGGTTATCATGGCATGCATGACCATGCAGTCCCTGGGGTATTCATGCATAGATTCATTAGGAGCGGGCAGCCTCCTTCCCTAAAGTTTTCTCCAGGGTTTATTTTTATCCCGTCAATAAGAAAGGGGGATTACATGGCATTATTATTGATAAGACAATTCTCTTATCATATTTACACATGCTGGGTCAGGCAGAGCAGAATAAATCAATGAAAATCTCCTCCAGATGTAAAGCCCATGTCTGCCCGAGGAGCACATCTGTGGTATGTTGCCGTGTCACGCGTGTGCGCTCCGTGCTGGTGTCACACGCAGCGTCCCGCTCTTGCTGGGTGCGTGGTGGTCACCATGCTGAGTGGACAGCCTCGGCCAGCTGCAGCCACCCGGGCAGGCAGCCTCTCCTGCCCACGGAAGGGTTAAGTCGGCGAGTGGAGGGCAGGAGACCCGAGCGGTAATGCATGGCTGATGAGCGCTGTGCTAATGGGCCTTTCTGTTAGGTGGAAATCAAATGACTGGCTTTGCATTTTAAATTCTTCCGTTCCTCCATTGACTGACTAAAGATATTCATCTCCGCCATGTCAAGTAGAGGAATAAGAAAGAAAAAGGGAAGAGAGAGAGCGGGGTAAAAAAAAAGAGAGAGAGAGAGAGAGAGAAGCGAAAACCCTAATGCAATTATTCCAAACTTGACCACAAATGACAATTCGTCTGGAGCCCTGACTTTAATTAATTGCGTGCTACCTGGAACCGGGGCCTCAGATTAAAGGGAGCCGGAGCGGGGAGGGAGATGTGGGAATGATGAACATAATGGTGGCCTTCGGAGGGAGAGGATAATGATGCGGACGTGGGGCCGAGACTCGGGAGCCTGGAGCCCCTGACATGACGGATACGCCAGACATTTCCAATTTGCCAATATTGACTGCAGCAAAAGCCTGGCATTAAATTTAGCTCTTTTTAACACTTTGACTTGTTTGTCCTCTTTTACTTAATTAAGTGGGAATAAATAATGAGCCCTTTTACGGGAACAATAAAGACTGAAAAACATTTTTTTTCCCCCCTCCTCCTGTCTTTCTGTCTCTCTGCTTCTCTCCTGCACTTTGCTCTCAGGCCTCCTTTCTGTCGGGTTTCTCCTCTTCCTTTCTCTCTTGTCATCTCCCTTGGCTCTACATTTTGTCTCCCTGCCTTCTTTTTTGGCTCTGCCTGTGGCTCACCTTGCCAGTTTACCTGAATTGCCCGTTGCCTTGTAAAAAAACATGCCTGCTGCTGCTCTTCAACGCCTCTTACAAGTTAAGACCACGATCATTTGCCCTTGTGTTCACATAGTACACACTGCTGTATTCGTCTGCCTGTTATTTTGGCCATATTAATCCATGCAGTTATTTAAAGTAGACTTGTTCTTTCAACCACAGGCCTTAAGGACAGTGAGGTCACCTTAATAGAACGTAATGGGGTTTTCATGTTGGAGAACATCAGGGTGCAGTTTAAAATCTTGGCTTCACAGCACTGTGAATGTCTGAGCCTCTCCGCCTCTTAAACAGAATGGGTGACTTTTTGGGGATGGTGAACGCTACCTCAGAATAGCACTTTGGAACAGAATAAGTAAAGCCAAATCTGAGATTGTAAGGTAGAATTACCCATTAATGTCAGAGTACTCAATGTTGCTGTCATGATTCATCAGATTTGATCATTTTGTATTTAAATGTAAGGTTTCAGATCAGTTTAATTTATGTATTGACTAAGTGATTTTTTTACATTGTTTATTTTGTCCGGACTGCTCTTGGACCCTGGGGATATTGCCATCTCTGGCCGGGGAGACAGTGGTCTGGAAGTGGTGGTGATGTCATCATGTCATGTCATTGCCATCGCCAGTTGTGGAGACAGAGGTCTGTCAGCGCGAGATCGATTGCCCCGTGGCCCTGTAGACTCCTACTGTATACTGAGATCCACCCTCTGCCGCCTTGAGCCAGGGCCATGTGACCACATCCCCACCCCACCCCCCTGACCTGAAGGTCATCAGGGATCACTGATGATGATGGTAGTGATCATCACAGTTATAGTCATGTAAATTACAGCAGTATTGGTGGGGAGTGGCACATCTTTCATTACTGTCACTAAAGCGGATGTGGAGACAGTTTTACAAATGATAGTTACAGACATTTTTGTCAGTTATTTATTTTAATTATTGTTAGTGTATTTGTGTATTATTGCTTTTAATTGCATTCAGTGTAGTTGTGTGCTGCACTGTAAGTTACCTCCATCCAGAACTGAAAGAAAGCAGTAGTGCACTTTGAAATCACAGTGTGTGGAGTAAATGAATGGAGGGTGTGTGCCGGGCCCATAACCGAAAGCGTGCAAATGCATAGCTTTGTACTGTGCAGTGGCACTTGTATTGCGTAAATGTGATTTGTGTCTGTTGAGTAGATATGTATGTTGTGCCGTCTGTGTACTGGGTTTGTACACATGCGTATGTTGTTGCATAAATATGAGTGTTGCGGCTGTAGTAGTCTATTGGTGCACGGATCAAGCAGGTCCTGTCAGTGTTGTGTAGCTCTGCCGCGGTGTTGACAGGCTCTGAAGGGCAGGGCACGGACGTGTCTGCGCTGCCTGCTTCACCCCGCTCTCTCTCCCCTAATCTGCCCCCTTATGGTTGTAGAACCAGTTGCTTCCTGTTTGCCAGCCTTGTGTTACACCAGCATTACTATCTGCGCTGCCTCAACTACAAATTGGATGAACAGCCCTTGACACTTTTTCAATATTATTACATTAAACCAAGTGGATTTTGATTGATAACCTAATATTGGGCTAATGCAAAACATCAATCATGGCAAGTATATTAATTATTTAATATTGCAGTCTAATTCAGAAATCGATGCGGCTGCATGGAGGCAGGGCGGGGGTGGGGGTGATGGAAAGGAAAACTCTGGGTTCCCTGCAGACCTGAAGGCAAAGGATGAGGCTTAAAAAAAGGCAAAAGGAAAAAAAAATGAAAAGGACCTGCTGTACTCCGGTGTGCTTGTTCGATACAAATCTTTATTCATTTGCCAATAACCTCTTCCTATTTTCCACTCCAGTGCTGTTTTATCAGGTTTGAACCTCATAATTGAATTAGGGCTCCTTTCGGCACAGAGGTGGGCTGGAGGGGGGCAGGGAGGGGTTGTACTAATATTGATGAAGTCATGACAGGCATAGCCATGGAGACGGGACAGAGACAGAGACACAGAGAGACAGAGAGAGAGAGAGAGAGATGGAGTCAGGAGAGGAGCAGCAGACAGAGAGAGAGGGAGATGGAAAGGGATGGAGTGAGGTAAGGAACAGCAGATAGAGAGAGATGGAGAGGGGTGGAGTGAGGTAAGGGGTGGCGGATGGAGAGAGATAGGGAAGAGGAGTAGAGGAGAAGGGATGGAGTAAGGTAAGGAGCAGCAGATAGAGACATGGAGAGGGGTGGAGTGCGGTGAGGAGTGGCAGAAGGAGAGAAGGATGGAGAGGGGTGGAGTGAGGTAAAGGGTGGCAGATAGAGAGAGATGGAGTGAGAAGAGGAGTTGCGGATAGGGAGGTGAACGGGGATGGAGTGAGGTGAACAGCAGCAGAAGGAGAGAGGGATGCAGATGGAGGGAGTGAGGTGAGGAGTGGCAGATAGAGAGGGAGATGGAGAGGGAAGGAGTGATGTGAGGAGCAGCAGACGGGGAGAGACAGAGCCTTTCCTAGGCCATTATCTGACTGCAGCCCATGCATCCTCCCGGACACCATGTAAAATTGTTTTCCGCTAATTGTGCTTCATTAGGGGATTACACCACACTGTCACCGCGGTAACAAATGTCTGGCTCTTTCATTTCTCCTCACCCGTCATGTATAATAAATGCTCCAGTTTGTTACTCAAAATGTAATGTAATTAAAACTAGATGAAGTTTTTCTTAAGTGGTCACATACAGGCAGCTGAACGGGTGATAAGGGAATTAACAACTCATCTCATTCTCTCTCTCTCCCTCTCTTTTTCTCTCCCCCCCATTCTTTCTCTGCAGTGCAAATTAAAAACAAGGAGTTAGACGTGTGTCCCAGGGTGTGAGATCGCTTTCACCGAGATTCACAATGTGCAGAGTGTCTCCCAGACCCTCAAACAAGGAACTTCTATCAGCAATCAGCCAATATTTCGCTCCCGGGGAGTCGGTTCAGAGTAGCCGGAGTGGGGTGTTAATTTGCAGGAAGCCGGGCACTGCTGATGTGGAGCTGGGGGGGGGGGGGGGGGATGAAGACAGGGGTGTGGTGGGGGGAGGCAGGATTTGATTGCGTATTGCTGCCATGATCGGTGGTGTAATTTTAGAGATGGTGTAGGTTTTCATTGTGATGCTGCTGGCTGCATTAGGAGCGCCCTCACGTCAATAAGCCTCTGTCCCTCTCTCTCTTTCTCTCTCTCTCTATCTCTCCCCTCTCTCTCTCTCTCTCTCTCTCTCTCTCCCCCCCACCCCCAACAGACTGAGGGACCTGCCACAGCCAGATCAGGAATATTAACACAAGGGGTGTGTGTGTGTGGGGGGGGGGGGGGTGATGTTGGTTGATCTTTTGATTTCCTCTGTAATAATTCTGAAATGTGCCAAAAATGCATCTATTATTTACTGCCAATTTGCTCTTTTAATCTGACTATTTTTCCCCGTTCTCTTTTCTCCCTTCTGTTGCGGATATAACGATAATGCATGCACGGATTTTTTTAATACAATTTACATTATGTGGTTAGCAGCACAACACTATTAGAGCAGTCCTCTTTTCTCTCCCACCACACAGGAAGAATTGTAATTAGCCTGTCTGTATCTGTATATTTAGCAATTAATTGCATTCTAGTTTTGTGGGAATGTTTTTTCCCCCCCTCTAATTAACCCTTTCCCCTTCTGAGGAAATCAGACCAGCCTTTGGTCATCCATAGTTTGGTAGGTACATGTTTTAATGAAACGCTGGGACAGAGGGGGGAGGGAAGCATGTACCTCATGCTGTGCTATGCACGCAGGTATGATAAGCACACGCGTGAAATATTCAAACAGCGGAAATCATAATGCGTATCAGGCGGCGATGGCGGCGGCGCGGCTTGCGAGGGGGTGCTGTGTTTGACAGTGAGGCGCCAATGCTGAAGGCCCTGTTGTGCGAGCCGTAGCGTAGAGAGCGCTCAGAGCCCCTAAATGGGAGTGAATGGCGAGTCCTCAAAGTGAGAGTACCTGCAGCCCGAGTCAGCGCATCCACAGGTGCCCCCGACTCCCAGCGGCACGCGTGTGAGAGAGAGTGGAGGAGCACTCGGTCACACACACACACACACACACACTCACACTCACACACTCACGCACACCGCCATTAGCATGATTGTAATGGACGCACAGAGAAGAGCTGAGACCTTTTCATTGCCGAGAGCGATTGTTTGTTCGCTTCTAACACTCGGCGTTAATTGGATGGCACAGCTTTGGACGAAGAAGAAAGGGCCTTTTGAAAAATCGGCTCGGTCCTTAAAAAAAAAAAAAAGAAAAAACCCCTAATAAATAGCAATTATCAACTATAGATGAGACTGAGAGAGGGAGAGGGAGAAAGGGTCGAGCAGGTTGCGAAGTCTTTTTATTTGTAGACAATTACCGATGGGGCTTTATTTACAGTTTAGGAAATTTGTTCTTCTGTTGCAGGGACGGCGGAAACATCAAAGCAGGATTAGAACATCTGGTAAGTTCTAATTTCCTTTTCTGCATTTGCATCATCTTTGATATCCGCATCCGAAATGAACGCTCCAGAATGGGCTTTGAATACCTTGCATTTAGAGCGCCCGTCCGCTCACTCCCAGAGGGTCGGCCTCGCTTTCATATCGCGCAGGCACTTACACTTTCATACCCCCCCCACCGTTTCCCAGGGAATTTTCTCTCTCTCTCTTTTTGTGTTTTGTTCTAAATGACTTTTTGATGTGAAGATGAAATGGAGAAGAGGGGCTGCAGATTCTCTCACTCTGGTATTGATGATGAGGCACATTAACCAGCAGCGTACACACACACACGCGCACACACACACACACACACATGCACGCAAAGGGATACACACGTGCGCTCACACGCCAAGAAGGGCTAATCTGTGTTTAAACAGAATGCAGTGTTTGTGCGCGTATGCAAGAATAACAGAAGTCCTTGTTTTTGGGCCCCCCCGACACTGGCCTTGTTTACATGCATGTAACATTCCATTATTAGTTTGGGTATGGGTGTCTGAATATCACATGATGTAGCCGTTTTGTATGGCTGAACAGCTGACTGTGAATAAGGTGTTCCAAACAAGGCATTTTTTTGGAAAGAACATGGTAATATTAGCCCTATTTTTAGGAAACAACAGTGTCAGAATTCAGTCATGTGCAACGGCGTAGCGCTCAGACGGACTTCAGTGTGTGCATGTTGTGGTTGCTTTGTGCATGCTCTATGAATCCATGAAAGGCTTCCGTTTTCAGACACGAGTTCATGGACTTTTTCCAACGAAAAAAGGGCTTCTGAGTGAACCGTGAGTCAGACATGGGTTGTGATGATTTTGATGGCGTTACCGGCGGACGTGTTCCCAGGCCCGTGAGGTGTTCCCTAAAGCGGGCGTGCCGCACACCGGAGGTGAAAGGGAAACGGCGTCCGATCACACTGCTCAAACGCTGGAGCTCCAGAGGCCCCCGCGGACCCTTTAAAAATTTAATGTAAGACATTTCCAGGACTTTCTGCATTCTTTAATGCGGGTCAGAGTGCCATGCAACAAAGTTGAGGGTTTTTTTTTTTTTGGTAAGCGAAACTCAAATTCCAGGTGCCTTTTTTTCCCCGGGATAAATAATTGACAGGGGTCACAGCGGGGTCTTGGTGCTCTGGATGTAGAGTCGCCTCTCTCAGTTTCGCCGTGCTGTGCTGCACGGTGCATTATAACCGCCCCTTAAGAGGAGTCTCATGCAAATGGGCCTTAATTCTGTCCGAGGCGTGAGGAGCGGCCCTGGCAGGGGTGGGGGTTACGTCCTCCTCCCTTAATTCTGTCCGAGGCGTGAGGAGCGGCCCTGGCAGGGGTGGGGGTTACGTCCTCCTCCCTTAATTCTGTCCGAGGCGTGAGGAGCGGCCCTGGCAGGGGTGGGGGTTACGTCCTCCTCCCGCTCCTTCTCTTTTTTTTTTTTTTTTCCCTCTTCTCGCTTTTTATGTCTCCTCTGTGTTCAGAGATGCGGTTTGGAGTGTGCGCGGAAGGAGAGGTTTGCAAGCCCAATCTGTGACAGGGGCGTAACATGCTGTGCGTGTTGTCTGTGATTCTCTGTGAGGGCAATGTGGGCAGCAGGGCTTCCTGTGTGTCTGTGATTCTCTGTTAGGGCAACATGAGCAACAGGGCCTCCTGTGTGTCTGTGATTCTCCTTTACGGCTGCTCCAACAGCAGGACCTCCTGCGTGTCTGTGATTCTCCATTACGGCTGCTCCAACATTCTGATTCTCTTAGGGAAACATCAGCAGCAGGACCTCCTGTGTGTCTGTGATTCTCCATTACGGCTGCTCCAACAGCAGGACCTCCTGTGTGTCTGTGATTCTCCATTAGGGCTGCTCCAACATTCTGATTCTCTTAGGGAAACATCAGCAGCAGGACCTCCTGTGTGTCTGTGATTCTCTTAGGGCAACGTCAGCAGCAGGACCTCCTGTGTGTCTGTGATTCTCTTAGGGAAACATCAGCAGCAGGACCTCCTGTGTGTCTGTGATTCTCTTAGGGCAACGTCAGCAGCAGGACCTCCTGCGTGTCTGTGATTCTCTTAGGGAAACATCAGCAGCAGGACCTCCTGTGTGTCTGTGATTCTCTTAGGGCAACGTCAGCAGCAGGACCTCCTGCGTGTCTGTGATTCTCTTAGGGCAACGTCAGCAGCAGGACCTCCTGCGTGTCTGTGATTCTCTTAGGGCAACGTCAGCAGCAGGATGCCCTGGCTGTTTCAGCTGTTGGTACTGCCTCGATTACACAGTGCCTGGGCTGTCTGTGGTGTGGAGTGTGAAGCGGGACAGAGGGTGTGCCTTGCTGGCTGTGGGATAATTGACAGGGGTGCCCTGGGGGTGGACTAGAATGGGAGTGGAGAGAGATGAGCTGCAGTACAGTCTGACCAGGTGAACCGGATAAGAGGGAAGTGGGTTAGGAGACAGGAAGTGTGGAAGAGAGCAGAGACACTGTGAAACAGAATAGAGAGGAGCCAAGAGGTGCTTTGGTTCTGGAGAGAAGGGGCTCTGCTTCGCTGAAGAGGAGGTACAGGGGCAGGGCTTCTCTCTGCCTCTGAAGAAAGGGGACAGATGTAGTGTAGATAACCTTTTCCCCTGTTTTGTGAATGAGGTAGAGAGTGTTGGGCAGTTGGCAGGCCGGTTTTGTGAATGAGAGCAGAAAGGGGAGCAGTATGGACTGGTGTGGTGAAGGAAGGAGGATGATGATGATGATGATGATGATGATGATGATGATGATACTTTTTGTCAGACAAGTCTGAAATTTTTCTTGCATCACAGCAGCTCCATTTGCAACGTCACAGAGAAAGCAAGAATTAGGACAATGAAGCAAAGATACATACATTATCTATATCATTATCTATATAGCATTACCATCACAAAGGACAATATTCAACATACATTTGATCTGGAGGAGCAGCAGTGGGCGCAGTGGTGCTGGTTTGGTGAAGTGGTGCTGGTCCGCTTTTGTGACGGGGCGCGGTGGAGGCCGCTTTGGTGAAGGGGAGCAGAAGAGGGTGCGGCGGGGGCTGGTTTGGTGAATGCCGGCAGAAAGGGGTGCACTGGGGCCTGGTTTGGTACAGGAAATGGGAGTGAGCAGGCAGAAATGCCCTGTGGGCTGCTTAGGTGTAAAGATGAGATAGAGGGGGAGTGAGTGGGGCTTGCTCCGGGGGAGAGAGAGCGTGTGAGGGTGAAACAGTGTGGAGTTCGGGCTGCTTCATGTCGTGTGTGTGTGTGTTTGTGTGTGTGTGTGTGTGTTGTGTTTTAACGGCATCTTTGGCCAGCACATGGCTGCAGGCGAGCAGCCAGGTGGAGATGAATGCGCCGTCTTGCACTTTTCCCCCACGGCAGACACTTTTTACAATTACCCCGCTGCTTACGCTCTTAATCAGCCCAGATGAGAAGCAAAGCTAATTTGGGCGGAGAGCTCGCGTGCTCCTCCGGAGAGGGGGAGGAGGGGAGAGGCCGGGGAGGTAGGGAAGGGGATCTCCTCAGTCCTCCGGTTGGAAATCTGGCCAGACTGTTTGTTTGCCTTTCAGGTGCTCTGCCACCTTCCTGTCACGAGGAATGATTCATGTTCTTGAGAGTACAAGGGTGAGGAGTGGGCATTGATTTACAACTATATAAAAGGCACTGTGAATTATTTAAAAGATTACATATATAAACAGTGGGGATCAATATGTCTGTTTGCCCTCTAAGTCTGTGCAAACACGAGGTATTGCTAATACGCAATGAAAGACAGAAAAAGGAGAACATTTGCATAGCCAGTATAGTCCTCTTGAGACATGATGCCATTGTTCTCACACACCAGTTCTGAGCAGCCACAGTGGGAAGAGAACTAGTGAACTCTATTTGCTGTTTTTAAGAACTCTAAAGCAGTAACGTATATACAAATAATTGAGTATTGAACTTATAAATTCCCCATACATATGCATCTGAGCATATTTTGCATGAATTATGTTGATATGTACATGAACAGAGTAGTAACCACTCAAGGAAATATACGCACACATACACACACACACACACACACACATACACACACACAGAGTTCAGGACAGCTGGATTGGGCCTGCCCACACCAATTCCAGCCCCGAATCTTTTGGGCCTGCTCGGCGGCAGGTCATCCACTCCGATCTTTCCATCCCTGCAGTCAAGAGCGCGCCTGGCCACTTAAGGAGACCGGAGAAGGGGCTGGTCAGGAGAGGGCGGGGGGCGGTACGGCCTGCGAGTCTGTGAGCTGTGAGTGTGCGGACCTGCCATAAAGTAGTCGCGGTCCGGCCTCTCCGGAACAGGGGCTGAGTTTGGGTGCCTGCGGCCAAGCGGGCCTCGTGGCCGCTGGAGGCTACGTGTGACACGACTGCACCGGAGCGGTACAGGTGTGGCGGGGTAAACAGATAAACGGTAAATGAAGTGAAGTGCACGTGTCCTGCAGGGAGCAGCGTGCTGCTGGCTCTGCGTGTGCGGCATCACGCGGGGGACGGATTAAACAGCGCTGGGGACTCCTGCCTTTTGTTTGTGTTTCGCTTAATTAGTGCCCCGCTCGTCCCAGCAGCACCAGGACTGAAGTGGGATAAGACGCGGAACATCACACGCGTGCGTGTGTGTGTGTGTGTGTGTGTGTGTGTGTGTGTGTGTGTGTTTATGGATGTACCGTTGGACAGTAAATTTGCGTGGAATTTGAATATGTGAATATTGAACATGTGAATTTATGTACTTGTTTATGCACGCCAGTATATTGCTTGCTGGTTGTCAGGTTCCTGTGGTGTTGAAGATTCTTATTTCGATTCGGGACAGAGGGCTGTAAATAAACCCTACCCTGACCCCCTCCCTGGGTGATGCTGTTTGTGAAAATCCCCATCTGTAAAGCCACTGTAGACTTCACATCTCAACCAAGCAGGGGGTGCAATCTCCTAACACACCAAACTGTTTATGGGAATCATCTCCACTCTGTATTGAAATCTGCAGCTATTGATGCTCAGTAGTTGTTGTTTTTTATTTCTGTACATGACATAAGAGTGAAATGTTTGCTTTTGATAGCAGAATATTAAGAGTGCGACTTTGCGCAAATTACTGTGAGCTCTGATACTCAAGGATCAGGATCTGTGCGAGGCAGAGCGACACTCATTTGATTGCGTGTTTAACGAGTCAAGGCGTCTACGGTAATGAGGTTTGCAATTAAGCCTCAGTGGTTTTATTTGTTTAGTTCAGTTTTGTTTTCTAAGTAAATGTGATCAGTAGGAATGAAATGTGTAGCGATATGTCGCATTGATTGCTTTCTCAGCTGTACAGTAATTCTCATTCACTTCTTTCCTGCTTTGCCGTGCTTGTTTCTGACACATGCAGTTTCCCCGTCTCTCCTGTCTCACTCCTGCTTCCTGTAGCCTCCGTTTAAACCATGCAGTGCCCTTTTCTCTCATGGGTATACCATGTACTTCATTGTTTTAGGGGACAGCTGTACATACATGCCATCCAAATCGAATGTCAGTAGGTTTTACATGTTGTCCATTTATACAGCTTCATATTTACTGAGTGGTTGTAGGTAAAATATCTTGCTCAAAGGCAATGCTACTCTCAGATTTGAGCCTGCAAACTTCTGATTACAAGTTTCTGACCATTACAACACAGTGCCAAAACTTCATTAACATCTATAAGTACTTCAGGGGAAGCTCGACATACCATTTCAGTTACATTTTGCATGTATTTTATACAGATTTTACAATACTGTGTATGTCAAAGAAGGCTCTTTTTTCTTGGATGATATTATTTGAACCAAAATTATGATTTTGGTGGCCACCTGAAGAGTGGAGCTGTCCACTCCCAAACAAGGGGTTGTGGATTTGACACCCAGATGGCAGTATCGCTGTGGAACCTGAGAGCATTTCAGTCCAGCAACATGCGCAGGTTCTCAGACCGGAGGAACGCATGAAAGACTCGAACGATTTGCTACACAAAAGCCCAGATTAATGTAAATTGTTGCGCTAATGGTAATCATTGCTTTTAAGCAGCCAGGCCGGGGCCTTTGGCGTCCTCTGCTACACCAGCTGGACCCGTGTTCACATCCAGCCGGCGCGGGTTTTTGATCTGGGGGTGAGGAGTTCAGTGCTGTACCAGAGGACGCGGGGAGAAAGTTCACCGCCGGAACCGTAATGACCCCTCCAGAGAAAGCCATCAGAGGATTAATTATGCACTCAGCGCTTCAGCCGGCGCTTAATTATATAATGCGGCACAGATAAGGAGGGCCTGCGAGCAGGCTGGCCGCTGCAGTTGCTTTGCTGAAAGACGCCGTGGGTATGGATGGCGGAGTCCGCTGGCAGCTGTGCTTCTTAACGCGCTCATTTCTCAGCGAGGTCAGTCCCTGTTGCGTGTCCTGTACGGAAGGAGCGCTCGGTTTAAGGTGGCCGGCGGGCTCTGTGTCAGCGGCCTGATGGGCGAGCGTTCGCACGTCTCACCTGTGCCGTCTCCGCGCCAGGGAGAGGCGCAGCAGCACGGGCGTATCCGTCAGGCCCGCGGCGAGACGGCCGCTCCATTACCAGCTCTGAATTTAATCCCAGAGGGGCCAACACCACTATCCCTCTCTGTGGGGTAAAGCGCAGCCCGTAGCAAATGAGAGGGAAACGAGGGATGAAGAAAGAAAAGAAAAAAAAAAAGGGGGAGAAGGAGGAGAGGGGGAAAAAGGGAGCGACTGTGTCCCAGCAGCCTCCCCCAGTCTATCTGCGGTGTTAAAAAAACAAATTGCTGTCACAAACACAATGGCCAGGCGTGAATTGCTGTTCTGCTGTCATCAGGCAGCACGGTTGACCCCCCACCCCCCCCCCTTTTTTTTTGTGAGTAATTTGATTGTGGTGGATAAAGAGCTGACAACACCTCTGGAGCGGCGCGGCGCGGCTGATAAAAGGCGGCTAGAACGGGGAGATAATCTGCAAACAGATTTCCATGCTTATTACACTAATGATTTCATCATATTTGATGTGGCAGGGGACGGCGGGACCCTCGGCAGCCGATCCGCGCGCCCCTCTCATCTCCCCGCGCCGTTAAATGATGTAGTAATTTGAGTGACCCCTGACCGGGTGCCTGCCCACCCATAATTGCATGTCATTCTGACAGGGAAATGACTGCAGTGAAACCAATGGATTCATCCTCTCTCTTTCCCTCTCTCTCTCTCTCTCTGTCTCTATCTCTCTCTCTCTCTCTCTCTCTCTCACTCCCTTTCTCTGTCCTCTCATTCTCCTCTCCTTTGGCATCCAGCTTGAGTGTACAAAAAAAGGCTAACAAAAGAAATATTGCATTAATTTTCAAATGATGATATTACATTTAGCGTGGAAGCCTCATATATCAAAGCCTGAGAACTACTCCCTTACTGTATGCGCTTAATCTTAATGGTATCGGTGGATGTCAAGGGCATGGAGGAAATTAAATCGGAAAGTGCAGATAGACCAAAGAAGATATTATCTCTTGATGATTGCGGTTTTGATAGGTATTTCAGTGAATTTCATTTTCTCCGGATGGGGAGAAGATGAGTTAGCCTGCACATTTTCTCATTTTTCTTCTACATGATTTATGTGAGTTGAGTATAAAACTTTTTTTTCCTCCTTTAACGGATGTACACACACACACACACACACACACACACACACACACACACACACTCTCGTGCGCAGATTTGCTGAGAACGTTTGGCAAATGAATGCCATTGAGTTCCATCTTGGCCCGTGTGTGTGTGTGTGTGTGTGTGTGTGTGTGTGTGTGGGGCAGTTCGCGGTGAGGAATATCAGTGGAGTGAATGTGGAGAGACAGAGCGCGTCATTACTCAGGCTTGTTTACATTCAAAATACGTAATGAAATCTGTTGGCAATAATGAAGGGAATAAAAGTTTGGGAAATTGTAAAAGTCGTGAAGTTTGAGAAATGAGCCGAGGTCCCTGAAATAACATTTAGGGGCAGGAAACGACGTTATTATGCAGCGCTTGTGCCTGGTGGAGACATGAAGATGAACTGCTCTCTGCCTGTAAAATGCTGTTAGTGCTATCCTGAAGTATGGCCGATTGTAAAAGAGCTGTGATTCCATATTGCGATTATATATATAAAAGTATATCCATATACAACATTATTTTTTTATATAAGATGAGAGATACTGAGACTCGACCCCTGATAGGCAGGATTTTTATAAATATATAAATAAATATATTGCGGTGGAGCCCATCTTTGCCCTGATCTTATAGAGTTGGATATTAAAAACAGGAATATTGCATTTCTGGGGGGCATGTTTTCCCTTTTTGGCCAGGAGGGTGGGGAGCTTCTGTGTAACAAATGAAAAAAAAATAGAAATAAATGAGCAACTCAGAGTCAAATAAAATGCATGCATTAGACACATGTACGTAGGAGAGGTCCTCTGGACAAGCAGTGGACGTTTGTCCAGATGGAACTTCTCTCAAGCTATTTTATTCTACTTCCTGTTTTTATTATTGTATTTTTTTTTTGTTTTGGTTTTTCAGGGGGGTCTTGCTGTTGGTGCTGTTGTGGCCCTGCAAAGCCTCTCTCTCCCCCTCTCTCTCCTCGCTCCACAGAGATCCCGTGTTCCCGGTGTAAGAGAGGGTAATAACCCATTCAGAGAGGTGTGGTGTGTGTGTCTCTCTCTCTCTCTCAGAGGGTGAGGCGGGAACAGAGATGCGCAGTGGCAGATTATTAAGTGCCATCTGCCGACTTGGACAGGAAGTAGTTGTTGGTGTTTTGATGAACCGGTCTGCGGCACCGAGCCCTGTCAGGCAGAGGGGTGATAGGTTACGGGGAGGGGGGAGGCGAGGTTCTGCTGACTCTAACAGTCAACTAATCAAGAAGGAGAGGAACACCTTTCCGCTCCTCTCCATCACTCGCTCTCTTTTTAATCTCTCCCAGCAGAGGGGAACACTTTAAATTGAATATAGTATAATGAAAAAAGAAATAAAAGCGGAAGACAAAGGAAGTGGTCGGGGATGCGCTGTGTTTTGGCTCCAGTCTGCGCTCTCATCCATTTTCATAGTTGCAGGGGCGCCCAAGACCTGGCCCTCAAGATTTGTAATCCAACAGGTCTGTATTGGTCTCCGTGTAGCTACCACTCAAGTACAAGGCCTAGGGGCTGTACTGACCCAGTCCAGCAGTTAATAAATCAAATACGGTGATTAAAGGCTAGGCTGGCATCAAAGCTGGACACGTTGGACTGAGGAGGAGGATGTGTGAAGTAACTCCCCATGTCTTTGCTTTGTTTTTGAGTGCCTCCACACACACACACACACACACACACACACACACACGATCGTTACCTCAGTTTTCTTTTGCAAAAACCTTTTTTTTATAGTTTGGGTGTTACGTTCTGAAGTGTAATGAATATGCTGTAAAACATTCTGCTCACATGAAAATGTAAGATATGAATTCAGATATGCTCTCTGTTGTAAAGCTTTAGATGGGAAGGCCAGAGTATATGACATCTTTTGTTCTCTGTGATAAGTAATGATGACATGGTTCTTTGTCCCCTTAGTGTGCATTTCTGCATAGTGTTTTTGGCCAATGCTGAAGGAAGCTACATAGTTGTGTAGCTTGCAGGCTGTTCCTTAAACTTGAAGCTAAACAGACCTGCAGTAGTAACACCAGCAGACTGAGCTGACAGAGGTCAGCATGACACAGTGGTAACCCATCATGGTGCTGAACCTGGTGAGGCAGTCTGGACCCAGACTCACAGCAGAAAACAGGTATGATTCATCTAGACTCTGACTGGATGTTGCTCATCAGCAGAGCAGGTCAGATTGGGACAGACGGCATTATGACTTTAAAAAGTTACGGCAAGAGCTGAAAAAAATGTTGAAAATAGATGTAAAGAAGTCTGCAAGCGATCAAGTGAGATTCTTCCCCACTCTTTCGGGACTCCGCCCTCCTGGTCCGCCATGCCCTCTTCCTGATTGGTCCTTACGTAAAGAGTCGCCCTTGTGTTCTTGCTCTGAAGTGGCACGACTCGTATCTCCTCCAGCCGGAGCCCTCCTCCATGCCTAGCTCATAATCGGCGTGTTTTATGAGGTGAGGGAGAGGAGGCCTCCCTCCCTGTGTCTGGTGGGGATGTTATTTATGTGCCCGAGCGCTCTGGCCTATGTTTCACTCACTGGGGAAGAGCGGTCTGGGTCGCTATCAAAAGGCCGCCAGCATTATCTGTCCATTCCTTCCCCATTAGAGACGGGCCTCCCTGCCTAAACTGACACTTGTTGGTCCGGCAGGTCGATGCCGGCGGAGCTGTGTTGGGGGGGAGGCGGCGGACGATGGGGCAGGTGCCCCCGGCCGGCCAGCCAAGGCCCCACCCCCCACACTCTCACAACTTCCTGCCCTTATCATTTATTCATTTATTAATTTTTTCTGCAGTGGGTTTGTTTTGTCTGTCCATCCCTGACTTGTAATGGCCTCAAAGAGATAAATAGTGTATAAATATGTAATGTATAAATAGTGTGTGATTCTTTTTCGGTTGGCGTTGGTTTCTAAAAGCGGCTCTGATTAAGCGAGTTAATGAGCTGAGCGTTGTATTCTGTTGTATTCCCACCAGAGGACTTGTGTGCAGAGGAGCTTGTTTCCTCCTTACAAAAAGATCATGGAAAAGCTTTGTGGGTGTGAAGGTAAAGACCCGAAGACTAAAGTGGCTGTAAGGGATCTCAGCCCCTGACTGCGTTTTTACCTGTCTTTCACCCATTCTGCTGGTTGCAGTATATGCAGCTCACATGCAACTGCTTTTTGCTTTTGAATGGTTAGCACAGGTTTTTTTTATCATCTGATGGACCTGCAGTCGGTCCACAGTCACAGTACTCTTCTGTTTTAATGCAATTCTCTGGCTCTGATTGTGTGTGTGTGTGTGCGTGTGCGTGTCTGCATGGGTGTTTGTGTCTGTGGGGACTGTTAAAGGTACCACACTGGATGTTGTCCTCCTCCATGCCGAGCCCGTGTTGTGTGTGCGGAAGACACAGAGAGGGACGGGGGGGTGGGGGAGGGACCGTGTTCTGTCTTTACAAGGTCAGCAGGAGCTGTGCTGAGACCATTAGAAAAAAAGAAGCAATCGGTTGCTGCGCGGCGTTCCCGGCAGCGCGGGCGCCAGACGCAGAGAGAAACCCCTCCGTAAGCCTCCCTGGTGGGATCAGGCTCTCCCTGCTCTCCCTCAGCACGCAGTGCTGAGCGTGAACCGGATGAGTCCCCGGGTAATTGGCTTTCCCCCGGGGGAAGCCGATCACGCCCCCTCTGCGCGCCGAGATAACACCCCGTCCAGGAGCGATTCGGTGCGGCTTTCGGGGGGCTGTCGTGACCCAGCGGACGGGCCGAGCGGATCTGCTGCGCCCCGGCTCAGATTCGGCTTCAGCTTCCCCGCCTCTGATTCCATCACAGCCGCTTCCCTGTCTAGTCCCGGCTCCAACTGCCGCTTGAGTTTATACAGCATATACAGGTTTCCTCTGCATTTCTACCATAGAGGGCTACAGAAAATAAACAATAGGAGCAAAGCGGTGTAGCATAGCGGTGAGGAGCAGGGCTCATAACCAAAAGGTTGGCGGTTCAGTTCCCGACTGGGGCACTGCTGTTTTACCCTTAGGCAAGGTACTTAACCCAGATTGCCTCAGTAAACATGCAGCTGTAGAAACAGGTAACATGTAAAAATTGTAGCCTATGTAAGTTGCTCTGCCAATATTGTAATTGCATTGTGATGCAATAAAAAGAGCAGGAAGTGTTTCTGTTTCCTTTGTGTATCAGTGGTTTTGTGCGTGTGTCACCCGTCTTTATTCTGAGAGCGCAGCCAGTTTTGAAGGAGAGCAGAGCAGGGATACAGACAGGCTGGCCACATTCAGCCTGTCTGCCTCTTTTAATTGGCAGTGAGAGGGCAATATGGAGCGAACCCCCAGAAATGGAGATTGACCCTCCACCCTTCCATCTCTAGCGCTCATACGAAACTCTTACTTTATTTATTTTCACAATATCATTATCATCCTGATAGGTTTTTTTAAATTTTAAATTTTTTTTTTTTTTTGGGGGGGGGGGGGGGGGGGGGCTGGGGGTGTGGGGTTTGAACTTTCTAGCTGAGGTATTCTGTTTAATATTGTAACCAAGACATACCTGCAAGGATCAATTAAAACCAGAACCATGCTCTGCAGCACTTGCCAATTAGACAAAGGGCCTAATAATTGATCAGATGGTGTAGCCGGTCTGCAACCCCTGAAATAAAGAGAGACAACAGCATTAAAGGCTCCCTCTCTCCTCTGCCATTTCTCTCTCTCTCTCTCTCTCTCTCCCTTTTGTGTTGCTCTGAGGGTATTTGCGAGGAGAGCAGGATGAGCGCTCCCCTCTTTTTGTTTGTTGTGTGCCCCTCTCGCATGACGTGACTGTCTGAAGCCCGTCAGAGGGATTAACAGTTCCTATTTTGCGGCCCCGCATTTGGTCCTTTTGATTGGTGAATGCGTAATTGAAGGGCAAATGCACTTCAAATGCGCTCCGCATCGGAGACCCAGCTGGAGGTTTTAAAGTTTGAAGGCAAGCGCTGTCTCTGGGGAGCACAATTAAAGGTTTATTGTTTATTAATGAATTACAGCCATCATTATCCCCGGCGAATCGCATATGGACACGGAGCCCAGCATAGCTGCCCCGCTCCGCTTTACTGCCAGGCATGTGATTAGTGTAAGAGTGTGAGAGAGAGAGGGAGGGGTACTGACACACCTGAAGACTACAAAATGAAACTAGAAAGAGTGAGATTTTTCAAAGAATGAAAGGGTTGAGATGGGGACATAACATTTGGTGGGAAACAGGATAGTTGTTGGTATTACAGAAAGTTTACAGAAATAAACCAGAGTGCTGACGTAGTATTGTTATTTCTTGTATTTATTTTTATTATTTTTTTTTATTCTAAACCTGTCCTTGAACTGAACTCAGTACTGTTTTTCCCGTAAAACAGTTAAACGGAGCATAGCTCAACTGTGAGGAATAGTCTTTGGTAGATGATGGGGGGGGGGGGGGGGGGGTAGCTCTTGTACCTTAAAGCAAAAAAAAAAAAAAAAAAGAATATTCGGAATAAGACAATTCCTTCTCTTAAAAAAGTTGTATAAATGAGTTATGTAGAGAAGTTGAGTTTTTTCCCTGTATAAATCAAGTGAAGTAACTTACTCAGCGGTACAGTGGCTTTGCTCTACGTGGGAATCAACCCTGTGGCCATGTAGTTACACACTTGGTCCTGTAACCACTGTGCCACCCTGCCGCCAAGAGATGGCTGTACCGTGTCAGCCAGAAATGTACAAGATGGCCTGGATAGTGGCCTCTCCAATGAATTACATTATTGTCATTTAGCACACGCTAAATGAAGAGCGACTTACATTTTACACATTACCATTTTACACATTATCCATTTATACACCTGGATATTTACTGAGGCTACCGTGGGCTGAGCACCTTTTCCCAACAGTACAACGGCAGCGTTCCAGTGGGGAATCGAACCGGCAACCTTTTAGTTACAAGCCCCCCACCACTGTGCCACTCTGCCACCCCTCTGCGCCTTCACCGTAGACGCGCTACACCGTGTACGTGGTGAGGAAGTCCTCTCTGAGTTCGGCTGAAGGGTTCGCCTGTGTAACCCAGCGTGAGCGCGGCTGATCTCCCTGCTCAGTCTCGCACACAGGCTACGCGCGAGCCGCTCCTCCAGCCTCGCAGAGCCTGCTGCCTGACAGGCACCCGCTACACGTGCCAAGCCTCTCTTGGCAGCCGCGTCATTTTCGTAATTTGACATGTTTATCTAACTATTATTGCGGCGTAACATTTGTCATGTTATGAAACCAACAGACTCACTTTTCTTCATATTAATGCCCGTTTTTCTTTCTAATTTTTCTTAACGCAGAGGGAAAAAATCCACTTGTGTAAATACACATCGTGTTATGTGGTCTGACAGATGCCTAGGGGACAATGTAAACAAATGCAAATGTAATTACGGAGGAAATTTCATAATAAACTGTAACTAAGATGATTGCAATGCACTCTATTATCCGGCCACTTAAGCTCTATGATATGTTATTTTTGCAGACTGGTTATTACACCAAGATAAAGTATTATTGTAATCATTGTTGCATGCAAAAAAAAAAAAAAAAAATCATAAAGGTGTGATTTGGCCTGGGTGCGAGTCCCTGAAATACTCCCTGTAGCAACTCCCTGTGCTGATTGATATTTACATTTTGCTCACCATTATAAACAATAAATTCAATCAATTAGATCTTTGTTTCAAGAGCTACGGGTGGCAAAACGAGTTTTCTTCCACTTAAAAGATAAATTAAAAAAAATCTCTCGAGAGTAATTCATGTTTTTTAAGTGGTGGTGAAGCCGTAATGTTTTAGAATCACTGGATCTACAAAAAAAAAGAAAAAATGATGTGTTTGTCATCTAAGACACAGGAGAGTGACAGTTTTACATTAAAGTGGGTCATTATATTTTCTTCCTGCCACTGAAAAGTGACATTTTTACAAAGTGACAAGTTTACAGTTTGATAAATCAAATTTATGCTGAATAATGCGCGGCGGGCTGTCATTGAAGCCTCTGCGCACTGCATTGTCTAAATGATACTCCCAGGCACGACATTCAAATTTGATCCTATTAGCATTTAATTTCTTTCTAATCCTACACATCCAGCGTGGCTGCATTATAACAAGTACGCGCCTCCAAGAGCAATCTATACCGCGCCTGGCTTTATAACTTCTTTACCCAGCAATCCTTCTTTCTTGACAATTAATACCCTCAAATCTAATAGTGGGGATATTGGAATTACAGCAAACCCTTTTGAGGCGTGTCAGGAAAGCTGCTCAGCCTTCAAATACGGCTGTCAAATCTGCACCCCCCCCACGCCCCTTTCCCTCCCTTCACCCCACACTCCATCCTGTATTGCTGCAGAATATCCTGACTTCATATCTTATCTCACTTAAATGCGCTCTTTTTTTCATCCACTCAAAAACTTGTTACCAGACACTTTTGTTTTATCGTCGATTTCATGCCTCTTGAACACCGCATGTTTTCTATAAGGGAGGAAATATAGGCGTTTTTGTAGTGCAGAACTTATCCAGACTCTCCTCGGTTTGCAGTGGCATGACATGAAGAGTAACCGTGCTGGGGGCAGCAGTGTAGCACAGGGGTTAAGGAGGACTTGTGACCAAAAGGTTGCTGGCTCGATTCCCCGCTGGGGCACTGCTGCTGTACCCTTGGTCAAGATACTTAACCCACAGTTGCCTCAGTAAAATATCCAGCTGCACAAATGGATAGCGCTTAAAAACAAAAACAAAAACTGTAACCAATGTAAGTCACTCTGAATAAGTTGCTGAATGCCAATAATGTAATGTTGTCTTCATGCTTAGTTCATGCTACAAGTGAGCTGCAGTATACAACATGGCTCACACTGCAGCGTACCACGTGTGACCACAGCAGTGGCCTGGAGATTCAGGTGTGATCCCAAGCCTTTTCTGCCCATCTAAAGTGCACAGCCCACTTTTAAATAATTGAAAGGACCAGCCAGATTCAGATTAACCGGGTCTTAACCAGGGCTTTCATTGGTCCAGTGCCCTTCATTCACATTTTCCAGAAAAGGGAGGGGGTTTACAATGGAGCTGTCGCACCATTATTCTAATGTCTTACAAAGTATGCTCACACTACCTGTTTAAAATTCTCTGCCCAGGCTCCAAATGCCATTATTTGAAAATGTGTTTAATTCATGCATTTTCTTAGGGACATCAGTGCATACTCAGGGACAGTGACAGGACTGTCCTCTCCAAGGACACCTCTAATCTGACACAGCCTGGCCAACCCCTGCACTGACTCTAACCGTGTGGCTGGGCACTGTTCAGTGTGAACTTGTCTTTTGAAAGGGTGCTAGACGTAGGACCAGGGATGGTGTGTGGTATATCCTAAGATGTGAAAGTTTCCCTCAGTGGCTCCAGTGAGAGACCTAGGTGTGTCTGAGTGACAGAACTGACCTGTTGTATGGATCCAGGTATAGTAGAGGTAATCTCTTGCTGTGTTCACCAGACCTGGTCATGTGACTTGGAAGGTGCACTCTGTGGCATGAGAGGCAGCAGCCATTTTGAATACGAATGCATCGTTCCTTTGACATGTTCAGACTGTTTACATGAAAAAAATTATGAACCATTGCCACTCGCGAAGAGATGGATAAATGGTCTTCTGGAATGCTTCCAGTTTGCGGTGGAGCCATTGACTGAATTATCATTTCTATATTAGTCATTGCTGTCTTGCTTTAAATATGCCTCTCCTCTCCCCCGCAGACCCCTGCTGAACAAGCCAAGGCCCGACTCCAGATGGTACTTCAGGCAGCAGGTAGGTGGTTGTTGTGAAGAAAGCACACTTTGGATGAACACTCAGAGAAGGAATAAGGGTCACCCCTGAGATTTTCCCTCGCTGTGTCGTGAAACCTAAACGTTCAGAACATTCACATCATTTAGCTCGTTATCCCACTTCAGTGAAAATCAGCCTCATGATTACTACCTCAGTGTTTTTCTTTCCCCAGTACATCTGGGCAGGTTGTGGTTTTTGTCTGCCAAGTACATGTATAATCCAGCTGTGACCATGCACAGAACATGCATCGGTATAAACGGGCTTGCCAATGCAATATCTGATGATTTGACAAATGAACAGCTTGCCGACACTATGGAGTTCCATTTGCGTTTGGAGGGGGGGGCGTCTTGGAAATAGTAATAGACCTGGGAACTCTGAAAACTTGAATGTTTGTGTTTGGAGGAGCAGTTGGGAGTTTTCCTCTTTGAGCGAACTGACTGAGGGTGCTCTCCTCCACCTCCTCTCTTTGCCTCCTGCTGTACCCAGTCCCCCCCCCCCCCCCCCCCCCCACACTGTTGAGCACAGTCATAATCATCTCTACCATTGTCATAATGTGCCAGAGAGGAGGCAATGAAGAAGTGTTATTTAAAGGTGTAATGTTTGGTTTTAGTTCATTTCATCATCAAAGAGACTGAAAGTGGAGTTTGATTTAGAAATAGAATAATTATCAGATGCAGACAGTTTCTACTAGACAAATATCGCAGCAGTAGAGGAGTGCTGGATGAAATTTTATATTGATTGTTGAAGAAGAGCAAAGTAGTTAATATAGTGCTAAGCAACAGCCAGGGTTTTGAACCAAATTGAGCAGCAAAGGAATCAGTGAGAGAACTGAGCAATGCAGTGGCATGAGAAGAGTGAGGAAGAGAGAAGACAAGCTGTGATATTAAAGATATGTTAGCTGGAGCTGGGAGTGAGATTTTAGTGATGAAGTATGGCTGTACTTATGGCCTGCTAGGAAACATAAGGAGTGCTTATGTTCTGTTTTTGATAGTCTGGAGCAGGTGGACACCTATTTCCCTGGGCAACGACAGCACATAACCATTTACTTCTCGCCTGTTCAGCTGTTTGTATGTGACCCCCATCTGGATATGAGTGCTCTGCAGAGGAGGATACAGCTGCATGGACCAGTTTGCCTGTGTATTCACAGTGTCCTCCCAGCACACACAAGCAGTCACAACACGCATACACATACTGTACATACAGATACACTGCTAGAAACTCACACTCAACAACACTTGGAATCAGAGTTACACTAGAAATCATTGTTACAATACAAGACTCACACAGTGGCACGTATGGGTAGCTTTTAAAGAACAAGGAAAAGGTTGAATACGCCTAGTAAAACAAAGCTCTGTCTAAAGAGACAAGATTGCAGTTTTCTGGACCATTCAGGGTGTCTTTAGCCATGCACTGTGAATGATTTGGTTCAGGTTTGTATTTACGGTATTTACTGTACTGTTGATGCTTATGTTGGTGTGACCAGCCTGATCAAAACACAACCTGTGTGTAAAATTCCCAGTTTAATGTGGCTGCATTGCATCCTACCATGTTGGCTCTAATCATAATTGCCAAATGAATGCTAAAGCTAAACTACAGCCCTAATGTTACTCCTGATGTCGTCCTGCGCGTGTTATAGTTCATCCTTTATCAGTCATCAGACTGTAGAGCTGAGCTGATAAAGATGCTCTCCCAGTCTTGTAAAGGACCCTCAGCGCACCGAATAGGAATGAGAAATACCCTTGCCTTGCCAAGTGAATACTGAACAGTATGGTGATACATAGACAGGCAGACATACATATTGTACATACATGCACATACACAGGCACATATGCCAAACTGGGCTGTGGATTCTTGGCCAATGTTCTTTTGGCAAACATTTTCAAATACATAGACCCCCCCCCTAAAAAAGGGAAAAGAATCAAGTATCATATTTCATCATCTGAATTGTATATATTACGTCCTGCATCTTTTGAAGTGTATAATTATAAACCAGATGTGACAGCCCGGAGCTGCGCAAAAAATCACAGTTTGTTTATACTGCGGCCCAGCTGTCAGCTTGCATTTTTTTATTCCTGCTTCGGAGAAACGTATTGAAGGTACCAGCAGTTATACATCATCTTAAAGGTGATCCTATGGATCGTGAAAGACGTTTTAAACACGCGGCGTGGTCATTAGCGCGGTGTCGTGAGCGCCGTTGAAAAAGGACAGAAGCCTCAGTGGCCCAGTGGTGTAAGGAGGAGAGGGAGGGAGGTCCTGTGGCCTCCATCTTTTCTTAATTTCCCTGTAATTTCAGCAGCGCTGTTTGAGTTTTCAGGGCTTGACTAATTTGTGTTTATGCAGGGCTGTCGCTGCCTCTTGATCGGGGCCTGTAGTGAGGACGGGAACAGACCTTTTTTTTTTTTTTTTTTAAGAGTATAATTAACCAGAAAGGCCTCAGCCACAGCACCCTCACTCTCTGTGCTAATGTGCTCATAATCAGAGTGGCCTACCATAAAATAACCCCGGGTCACAGCTTAGGACTTAAGTGCACCTCACCGTAATCAGATGTCCAGATGGATGGATGTTTAATGTAGTCATGTCTCTGGCTTTCTTTGCTCTCAGAACAATCCCGAATAACGGTTTTATGGCCCAGTGGAAGAGCGGCCTGCCTCGTCTTTTAGCAGGATTGAAGCGGACGTCATTTTGCAGACGCCTTTGGCAACCCAGAGTAATGTGTGTTCTCTCCCTGTCTGTCTGTCCTCAGCCATCCAGTCCCTTGATCTCTAGCTCTGCCTATTCTCAGCTAGGGTTTATGAAGGTTCATTTAGGGGGTTCCTGAGGAAGGCTGAAGGGGCTTTTCCTTTTTTGGGGGAGGGTTTCCTGGTTTGGAACACTTCTGGTTTGTTCTAGTTGTTGTATGTTATATTATGCATACTGTGGACCCGCCCTGTCTGGTGTGGTTATGAGCCAATTAGTGTCCTTATGTGCACAGTCTTCAAATGGAATGGGTCATCAGAGATGGCTGAAAGTGAGGCCTTTGGGGTTGAGATTTGTAGGGTGAGCGTTTTTCTGCTGTTATGGTAGAGAGCTTTACCCAGGTTGTCCTCCACTGGGTCTGTGCCAAGCTGAGTGAACCCTGGCCATGACACTCTGGTCTCTGATACCTTTCTTGTTCCTTGCTTGATGGATAGCTAGCACTAATTCTGTTTAGTCACTGAGCACCTGGCTACTGGCAAGAAGGAAAGAGGTCTTGGTCAGTGTTGTCTTTGCTGAATGAATTTAGTATTAAAAAAAATTGTACGTAAAAAGAACCCTGTGACATTTGTTTGTTCTTATGAAATTCTCACTCTTGTCCTCTGTAGAAACAAAGGCATGTGATAGCTATACGGCAGCTAGCTATCACAGAAACCATGGACAGGTTTGATACACGATACATAATACAGCATATAGCTGATGGTCACAGTTAGCCAACAATGTTTGCAAACTTGAAGGTCATGAACTCTGTAGACATACTTTGTTTTCTCCTACTTAGGTGAATTAGACAGCATATGAATCTCACGCGCTGATGTAATTCTTACTACAGAAATGTACTGCAATGTAAAACCAAGCCAAGCGCCACTTGTCAGAAGGGCCTGGTTGGCTGGGTTCTAGCAGGGCTTGACTGGGCATGTTTCCATTAGTAAAAGGGGTGACAGTGTGTTTCCAGAATGGACCTGCTCACCTGCCCCCCCATGTCACTGTGCTGTTTTTTGAGTGCATGGTTAGGAATGCTCTCACTCCCTCCAGAGTGTAATTTTCAGTCATCTTGTGAGGAACAAAATGGCGCTAAGGATTCTCGAGTGTCAGGACTGATGGATATGCTTCTTCGGAGGCACTGATTGATTTTCAGAAGTCAGGCCTTGTAATTGTGTTGTCACGGTAATGAGCATGTCCTGTCCTCACCCATTAGCCCTGTGTTTATCCCCTCTGTTGAGTGTGTGTGTGTGTGTGTGTGTGTGGTTGTGATTTTTCACAAAAACAGAGTATGCCGCTTGTCAGGGGTCCCTCGACCCCCTACACAAACATGCTAGCAGGCGGAAAGAGCAGTTATAGGCCAGCTCTGAGGTCACAGCACATTAAAACACAGGCTGATGATGAAGAGAATCCTAATATAAACCAGCCACTCGTCCTGGACATGTATACTGTTTCTCTCTCTCTCTCTGTATCTGTGTCTCTGTCTGCCCCTGTGTCAGTTCAGCTGACTTTATTGGCATGGGAAAGATACATGTGTGTTGCCAAAGCTTGTACACAATAAACAAATGGAGCAATTATAATACAGCAGCAGACAAACACACTGCTGCTCTTTCTGTCCCATACACTCTCTCTCCCTCTCCCTCTTTCTTTTTCTGTCTGCAGCATATTCTCTCTCTCTCTCTTTCTATGTCTCTCTCTCCTTCTGTCTCTCTCTCTCTCTCTCTCTCTCTTTTTGTCCTGTTCTCTGAGGCGAGCAGATGTTATAGAGGTTTGTGAATGTTAATGTCCTGATGGAGTGCTGCTTAAGCCCCCGTTCTCTGTACACCCGCCAGTCCTTCACACGTTTTCCTTTTTCTTCTCCCCCCTATTTTTCGGGTCTCCTGAGATCCTTAAAGCTGCCAGCTAACCCCCCCCTCTCCTTGGCCCCCCCGAATCCTTTTCTCTCTTTTTGTCAGTATATGGACTCTCTCAAGTCAGTATAAAGCTGATCATCCCCTGGCTAAAGCTCTTCAGGCTTTTGTTATGGGGCTCTGTCGGCCTGTAATGAGGGCTCCCGGCAAGCCTGGCGGGCTGGTTAATGGTCATATGGGGTTTGTGGGAGGCAGACTGGCTTTATACGAAAGCATTGTAGCCAAGTGTTTATGGGTCACTTCCTGCCTGGCCTGTGCATTGTGCCCCCCACACCCCCAATACCAACCCACCCACCTACAAACACAAACGCGCACACACACACACACACACACACACACACACACACACACACACACACCCTCTTACACCTTCGTCCCTTGCCCTCCAGGCTGACAGGACCTAGTGTCTCCTGTCTTTAATAGCTTAGTTAGCAGCGGTTCCTTCTTCTCTCCTCCTTCTCTTTCTCACTCTGTCATCTTCTGTTTTCTGTCTATAACCCTCCTCTTTCATATATCACACAGACACACTGTTTTATAAAACATTACAAAACTTTAAGTGATTTGAAAAAAAAGTATAGTGTTAAAAAGTAGTGTGTCCTGAAGCAAAATTTATTTAACATCAAAAACACTTTTATCAATGAACTTTTAAAACTGCAGTGTAAGTGTGTGTTCCTTTGTTTTGCTCTATGGCTTTTGTCAGTAGTGTGCTGTCTTGAAAGCGTTGAATCATAAATAATGGCATTTAAAACTCTCCCTTTCCCCTTACTGCTCATGCCTTTGTGCAAAACAGTGACCCTCAGAGTAAACACAGGTCTGAACTCCAGTCAGCCTGGCCACCTGTGTTTTTGTGAGTGCTGCACCAAAGTCTCTCACTCGCGCACATGAACACACACATACGTGTGTGCGCACATGTGATCCTATACATACCACATTTTTTACCCGGCTGCTGTCTTTGTGCAGCTGTCAGGTTTAAAAAAATAAATAAACAAAAACTTGTCTTTGAGGAGCTTGCCTGTCTTCTCATCACTTCAAATTAAGTGTGTGAAAGACTCACCAAGGAGCCAGAGGTCAAAGGGCATCTAAACTGTGTATTCAGAAGCTGCAGTGCCTTCTTTTTAACAATGGTATTAAAGAAGTTTAAAAACTTGCCTGATCATCTCATATGAAAGAGGGGGGAAAAAAACCATTTGAGGCTTTTTTATCAGAAGAAACAGATTTCTGCGTTTGTGACACTTGATTTGTGATTTGCGAGCGAGCAAACCAGAGGGGCTGAATCGAGCCGCCGGGAGCTGAATGGGCTTGTGATTTGACTAATTCTTACCAGTAAATGGGCGCATTAAGTGTCCCTGCCACAGCAGGGGTCCCGCGGCCCCAGAATGTCCTGCAACAGATGTGGGCGAACAGACCACATACATGGAGGGTATCGCTTTCCCCCCTGTGGAACTAATGGCTGGATTGGGCACGTTCGGGGGGCTGCCAGGCTTTGTTCAGATGGGGGAGTTTGGGGAGTGAAGTAAAATGCTCTCTCTCTCTCTCTCTCTCTCTCTCTCTCTCTCTCTCTCTCTCTCTCTCTCTCTCTCTCTCTCTCTGAAATTGTGGGCCTGCAAAATAAAGGCAGTATAGCAAGTCTCTAAATGCCCGCTGCTCGTGTTGTGTAATTACGCTCTGCATTGTCGGGACTGTCCCCATCAGCTGTGAGTCACGGGCACATCTGAGTTGTTTTGCCTGTGAGTGTGTCCCACAGTCTTTAACTCTCAGGTAAATGGGAGAAATACGCATCCTGTGGTTACATTCTGTCAGTCTCACACGAACCTTTCTGCTCTTGTATTAAAGCTAGATTAAAGCTCTCACTTAGACAGAGAAAAAAAGCCAGATGCTCTCCAAAATGTATTCCAACCTTCAGCACTGTATGTTTATACAACGTGTGCTTTTGACCTGATTGGAGAAGATGGAGCAAAAATGTATCAATTAGCCTTTTTACTATTCTTGCAGTGTAGTGATTTTGATTGATTTAGTCAGTACTAAAAAAGAGACAAATGAATCACCCAATGTAAATAATAAATGAAACATAGAGTTTTTTTTCTGCGGTGTCTGTCAGGTCCTGTGACTTCCTTGTGTAGCACAAATAATGGGAAAATCCAGATTTTTTGGCACAGTATTTTTTGTGCTGTGTAAAAAAAAAAAAAAGACAAACGAAAATCAAATGCCTCTCCTTCTTAAGGTAGCTAATTGTGGCTGACGGCCTATAATTTAGGGGCTGTAGCTATTGATCTTTGAGATTTATGTGCGATTACCTCACTGTTTCGGTCAAGAGTCGTAATTATGTCTTTCAAAGGGCCCAATTGAGCCAGGCAAACAGACAGCAATACCTGAATAAGCTTTTATCAAAGGACTGAACGTATACACTTAAGCATATTATGCTGACATTGAGGCAGATTGACAGATATACCGGGGGGTAGTGTGCTAGATGGATAGATAGAAAAATCATTGCGTAGGTTTTTTTCATTCAGATCTGCGCTTGCTATTTTTTATGCATTTATTGAAACACAATGATAATATTAAAATAGTGGTAATAATAGTAATGTAACGTAATGTAGTATAATAATTGTTACTACATTGTGTGCGTGTGTGTGTGTCTCAGAATGGGGACAATGAGAACAGGGTGTGTCTCATATATATATATATATATATATATATATATATATAATGTACACAGTACATTTATACATAATCTTTAAAAAAATGTGTTTGTGTGTGTAACAAGAACAGCACTTTCACGCTGTCATGTTCCTTCATATCAAATACATGCTTAATGTAAGAAGTCTCTTTATTAGAGACCTGCTTACAAGGAGGTAAAATCTACAGATGACCTGAAACTGTATGGCTGAGTCTCACGATATTCTCATTGAAATACTTTCGGCACTGAATGAGGCCAACTGGTTGTGTGACTCCAGATCATGACAGTGTTTAAGGGGAGCAGGTTGGAGTTTGCTTAAAGAGGACTGTAGATCTGTATCAGCAATTTTACATGTGTGCATGCTTTCAGGTATGTTCGGACATGCACAGAACAAAGAATTTAGTTTCATCCATCCCAGAAATCTTTTTTTTTAAGGGAGAAGAGACCAATTCAAGGGATCCTCTGTCTGTCACTCAAAAAAAGTTCCACTACTGCACAATATCAGTATTTCATATCTGTATAATCGTTCTGTTCTGTATCATCTGTGCATCAACACCATCATTGTTCATGCTAGCGTTCCTCAAGAAAAGGGCAAAAAAAAAATAGTAAGGGCAACAAAAAGGACTCTGTAATTGATGTTTCCTGATGTGAAGTTGAAATCAGATTAGTCTTCAACTTTAGAGGGCCTCTGTGTTAGGGAATGAGAGGGGGCCCTTGCAGCGCGGTGTGACGGTAAGAGGTTGTTAAGCGCCCATAAGCGAGTGTGTGGGGGTAGGAATGGAGAAGTCATCCCTCTCTTCTGTTCGCAGGTTTCAAACAGCATCTGGTGGGCTCTTGAAACAGCGCGTCACGAGTGTGTTCAAATCCAAACCGAATCACTTCTCCTCTTTCTTTCTCCCCCCCCCGCAACAAGAAATGGCCTTGTTGTTGCTGGTATTTAATGCCACATGGCTCGTCTCCCCGCGTCCCAGTCTCAATATGTAAAATTTCCATAACAGAAAAAGAGAATATTTTTAATTTGCTGTTTTCCATAATTTCACAACATATGGTGTAAACGATTTTGATGCAAATGTATGTGCTAATTATTTGCAGACGAGTCTTAACAGACCAGCCATTGAAGTTAAATGAAAGCAAATTTGCAATCACCTTAAATTTTGCTAACCATTTACTGTTAAGTAAACTTTGCTAAGTAATTTAATTACCTAGGCCTGTCGGCTGGAGCTCCAGGCGTTTCAAAGGGGGTTGGTGTGCTCTGTGCGGCCCCATGTGGAACAGATTTCCTGAGAGCGCGCGGAGAAGGCGCTGGCTGGGAAGTTTTTACTCAGCACCGCGAGCACCTCGCTCTCCGTGTGCTTCAGGGCGAAGCCGGGCAGGAATTCGGCTGAGATCATCTCGTTTAAGCCACGTGCACCCTCTTTCAGTCCTCTCCACTCTTCCTCTCCCTCGCTGTCCGTGGCATCTGTCTCTCTCTCTCTCTCTCTCTCTCTCTCTCTCTCTCTCGCTCTCTCTCCCTCTGTGTTGGGAAGAATGTGTTGAAACACAATGCTAATTGAGTTTAAACAGCTGCAGTTTTTTCTCCCCTCAATCTGTCCCTCTCCCTATCTTTCTGTTGCTCTTCAAGAGCATATCGTTCCTGTATAAAACAGGATTTTGTAATGTTGTTTGAGCTGAACTCCCCGAGAGCCTGGCTGTGAAAGCACTCTTTGCTGTGCAGAGCTGTATTTAGGGCAAGGGGTTTTATTAGCCAAAATTGCACCCCCATTTTTTTCTCTTTTTTTTTTTTGCAAATTGAGTGAGGAGAATGTGCTCTGGTTTAATTTGGTAGCGTAGAGGGAACCACGTCTGAAGGCTGGCGTTTGTCTCCCAGACAGCTCTCCTTTCCTCATTAGGGGCTGGTCTTTGCTCAGTCCCCAGGTAGACTCTAATATCCCATTCCCTCAGAACACTCCCAGCGCTAATTCACTCTGATAGTTTAACACCCGACCGGTGTCATCCTGCAGGCAGCCTCCCCTCGGCTTCGTTTACAGGATGTATACTTCATTAAAACAGGAGAAGAGAAAAGGGTTCACGCTGGCCTAACGCTAGTCCTGAGCAGAGGAGACTCCTAAGACTTTTTAATGCCCGCATTTTGCATGATCAAAACACAAACTGCCACCCCCCTCCTTTTTTTTTGCATAATTTTGTTTACATTTTAGCTGACCATGTAACTAACTGCCTGCTGATTTCAACAACAAAAACAGCTGAAAGTTTGTGTGAAAGAATAAAGCTTTTTTCTCTAATCTGCATGTAAACACACTTAAAACTTTTCTCCTGCCTTGGTCTGTCTTATTTGACTTTTCTAACTCTCGGTGTAGTGGAAGTTTTAAGGCATATCTCCCTCTCCACAGTTCTCGATTTATTTACAAGGCGAACGGTTCAAATTGGTGTAATAAAAACCTCTTTGTTTTAGTTTGTATTGGAACATTCATCACCACTTTATTTAATATGAGGAAATAATTGGGCCATCCCAGATCCTAATGGCCATATTCGCTCGTGTTTTCTTTGTTGATCGAAATGAATGAAATTAGAATAAACAACCTCCAAGTCGTCTGTAATCAAGCCCTGATTAATGGAGTTTGGTTTCAGCGCCATTCTTCATTCCAGAACACCTGATATCTTTCCCATAAACAAATTGTGTTTGTCTAAATTAAGAAATTAAATGAAGCATTTGATGAGTTTATGATTGACCCCTTCTAACTCGGGCCCCATTAGTCACTGTCGTTATCATACAAAACTATTTGACTAATGTACTGTCAAAAGAAGCATGTGGATTTATTATGCTTTCTGATTAATGTGTGCCCCGCGCCAAACTGGATTTTAATAATTTTTTGATTCTGGTCCCGGCAGCGGGCGCAGCGGCCCATCCCTGATGAAATGCTTTATGCCCTCGCAGATTGAGAGATGATTATGCGCCGTTGATTCTCATGAATCTCCCCTCGCAGTTGAAAAGTATTTCATGTTGATGTTTAATGAATTTTTTTTTCCACACTGAGCGGCAGCAAATTAGTGCAACGCCTCTCTAAGCGAGTTGCTGGTGGGGCGGGCGGGGGTTGGGTTGGGGGGGGGGGGGGGGGGCGGTTGGCGGGGAGTTGGGGTTTGGGGGGTGCGGGGGGCTCACTACTCCGAAACGGCGCAGACGGACAGCCTGCGCTGGCGGGAGGATCAGCCGGGACGGGCTGTGCCGAGCAGCCCGCTGCACAGTCCAGGGGTCCTGGTCTTGGTGATCTGGTCTCTCTATGTTTCTCGCTGCCATTCTCCTCCTCCTTTGTCTGACCACTGTTCCATGTTCCATAAGCTCCCACATAAGGCAGAGCAGCTTATGGAAAAGCGGCCATTTATTGCCAGTACTATAGTGTTTTCTTCTGTGACATGAGCCGCCTCTCCCTCAGAGATCACATGGTGCCGGACTCCAGAGGTGAGGCCGGGGTGACGATGGCATCGAGGATCCTCACGGCTGATGGCTCATGCATCAAGGGGACGTTTGGGGACGCCGGTTAGGACTGAATTTCATCATGTCAGTCATACGCGCCAGGCTGTAAATACATCCGTCGCTTACAGACCGCGGGTGAAAGCGTGTGTGGTTCTCTGTCAGCGATCCCTCGTGTCACCTCTCAGTGTGCGCAATGCCACTGCATCGGCTGGGGATGATTACAGCTCTGATTGTGGGGTTTTTAAAATGCCATTTGTGCTGGTGTGTGTATGTGGGTGAGTGTAAGTGTGTGTGTGTGCGTGTGTGTCTGTGTTAATGTGTGTATTTGTGTGTGTGCAGTGTGAATTTGAGTGGGATTTGTATGTATGTATGTGATTACAGAGGGTGAGTTTGCATGTCAAGTAAGTAAATGAGTGTGTGTTTCTATGTGTATGTGTGTGTATATGTGTGTGTGCGCACAGTCAGATGTGAGTGTGTTTGTGTGTAAGTCTGTGTGGGTGTACTCAGAGCTGCTGTGAGGCTGTCAGTTCTTTTTTTTTATTTACCCACTCAGCTGTTGTTTAATATGAGCGTTAAATTGTTTCAGATTAGTGAGGGTAATTTTTTAAAGCACAGAACACAGGAATAAACTTTGCTGGGTTGATAAATATTTAGACACCTGTCTTCTCTAATATCAAGTTCCAGACATTCAGAACAGATGGCAAAGATATTTTTCTATAGTAATGCACTCTTAATTTCATACACATTTCTGTGTCTCGCTTCCTTTGTTCGAGGCTAGTGCTGGGGTTTGTGATTTCTTCTGGTCCTATTGGCAGTTGTCCCATTTGGTCAGTTATATACAGTGAGTAAGTCTATATACCTTTCTTCAAAGCTCTAAAAATGAATGGGCTTCCTCATTCATTCCCAGCTTCTTATTTTGCACTGTATCTGCCATATAGAATTAGAAATAACAAATCTCCTGCTGGCACAGGCCGTTGATGACAGAGGTATCGGCGTTCTGTCTGCGAGATTGATAGCACGATGAAATGACGCTCTCCGAAGCGAAGACCCACCCAGGAATCCAGGACAGACCCAGGGAGGGGTGAAGAGAAATAAACATTTAATTAATCCTACAGTTTTCTTAAGTTGCATATTTCTGCCTAATTAGCGATCACGGCAATCAAGGGCCTTCAAGAAGTATGCGCCCTGGTCCCTTCCACATAAATAAATACGAGAAATTACATTGTTGCTCTTTCATCTCGGAGAGAAAAAAGGCTCTCTATGGAAGAATTAATGTTAGTTTAATCTCTCCTTTTTCCCTCTCGATGTATTTGCATTCTTCAGGTATTTTTTTCTGCTTCTTCTTCTCACAGAGCTGGGTCTCTTTCCACACTCCATATGTAGGACACATGTTTGAGTCTCTACATTTGTGTGTGTGTGTGTGTGTGTGTGTGTGTGTGTGTGTGTGTGTGTGTGTGTGTGTGTGTGTGTGAGTGAGAGAGAGAGAGAGAGAGAGAGAGAGAGAGAGAGAGAGAGAGAGATAGTGTGCAAGTGTGTTTTTCTCAGTGCAAGTGACCTTGTATATGTTTGTGTGTGTGTGTGTGTGTGTGTGTGTGTGTGTGTGTGTGTGTGTGTGTGCGTGCGTGAGTGCATGAATTGGCTTATGATTGTGTGGTGTTAGCATATGTTAGCGTGTGTGTGTCTCCATTCCCTGCAGATTGAGGGGCAGCTGTGTGGTGCAGTGCTGTGCTGTAGTGTAGTGGGCGTGTGGTGGGTGTGTAACTCCAGGGAGCAGAGAGGTTCAGGACGGATGAGTGTGCTGCACTTCGTACAGTGCATTCACCTTCAGCCAGAGGCCCGGTGCAGCTGCACCTCTCACCCCTTCACTGGATCACATACTAACTCACTCACTCACTCTCACTTTCACTCTCACTCACTCACTCACTCACTCTCGCTTTCACTCACTGTCTCACTCTCTCACTCTCACTCGCTGTCTCACTCTCTCACTCACTCACTCACTCACTCACTCACTCACTCACTCACTCTCACTTTCACTCTCACTCTCACTCACTCACTCACTCTCACTTTCACTCACTGTCTCACTCTCTCACTCTCACTCGCTGTCTCACTCACTCACTCACTCACTCAATCACTCAGTCACTCTCTCTCTCTCTCACTCATTCTCACTCGCTCACTCTCTCACTCACTTGCTCGTTCTGTCACTCATTCACTCACTCACTCACTCTCACTCACTCACTCTCTCACTCACTTGCTTGTTCTGTCACTCATTCACTCACTCACTCACTCGCTTGCTCTGTCACTCATTCACTCACTCACTCACTCACTCACTCAATCACTCACTCACTCTCTCTCACTCATTCTCACTCACTCACTCTCTCACTCACTTGCTCGTTCTGTCACTCATTCACTCACTCGCTCGCTCTGTCACTCACTCACTCACTCGCTCTGTCACTCATTCACTCACTCACTCACTCACTCACTCGCTCTGTCACTCATTCACTCACTCACTCACTCGCTTGCTCTGTCACTCATTCACTCACTCACTCTGTCACTCACTCGCTCACTCACTCACTCTCTCACTCACTTACTCTCTCACTCACGCTCTCAATCTCAATCTCTCACTTGCCACGCCAGGCCCAGATTAAAACCCCAGGCTTATATACACACACGCACACACACCTACCTGTGTGCACACCATCACATCGCATCGAGAAACGTGAATAACCTCAGTCTACATTTCACCTGCTGAAGAAATGATTTTCATACAAAACAAATAAATATGGATGGTTAGGCACAAGAGTCATTACCCTTGATATTTACTCCCGAATGCTAAAGTTTTTAATAATTAAAATGACTTCAGAATTTAAAAAAGATCATTTCATATTATTTAAGTTCTTTCTGACAGTCCCTGAGCGCTGGTTCTTTCTTTATTTGGTGAACTGACAGCCTAACCCAGGGCGATTTGTGGAGCCTCTGCTTCTGAGGATCTGAAATGTGATGGATTATTTCATGTACTTGGTGGTGAATATGCATCTAAATAAGACGGTGCGTGGGCGTCGTGGCTGGTGTTTATTTTTGCTAATGGTCAGCACATTTTGAACGCTCATTGGGGTGGGACGAGACAAGAGCCATGGGGCAGCCGGTCCCTTGCAACGCTGAAACGTGTGATCAGCAATTTCCTAGTGACGTTTTCAAATCTTGTTTTTTTTTTTGAGCTTCCTCCATTAGCATTAGAACGTTCGTGATTAGTGTAGCGGGTTGCTAAGGTGAGCCAGGAAGCACAGCGAGAGGCTGAGTCCACAGCCGTGGCCATGAATCTGCAAGCAGCTGAGCGGTCAGCATTAGCCTCCGTTTATGACAGCTCTGCTCCGTGGTAAATGAGGTTAAGCTCAGCTCTTATTTCATCCAAAGGCCTTCGAGTCTTACCGTGAGCAGCTCTGCAGTCCTAGCAAACCAGCGCTCTTCCCTGCAAAACGTACCCCAAGGGCAGCAGGATGCGTGTTCAGCGCCCATGTAAATCACACGCTAAAGTGACCTGGCCTACAGGGTAGGATGCGAGGTCCGAGATGAGGCAGAGACACCGAAACCAGGGTCCGGTTAGCACGGGGCGTGTGTCCACATCACTGTTCGGTGCCTGTATTTGCTGTGGTGAACAGCGGCATAGTTGCCAAGAGATTTATTGGTGTGTGATGTCAGGTCCGTTTGGAGCCGAGGGAGATGAAACCGGTCTCCATGGCAGATATATCTCTTGGATATTTTGTCACTCACATTTTTTGATTACTAGGGGAAAGGGGGGAAAAAGTTGAGCGCAATAATAAAGCCGGGAGCACTATTTTATCTGCCGTCACGTGAAACCCCCCCCCCCAGCCCACCTTTATTTTTATTTTTAAAAGATGAAATGCTGAGCTGTGAGGTGGGATGTTGGGGTCTCTGCAACATTAATGGGGATATCCATAACCTCTTTACCGCTCACTTTCCCCAGCATGACGGGCAACGGACAGCGCAAACACAGTGCCTGTGGCAATGATGGAGCAAATCAGCGAGCCATGCGTTTCTCCAACTGAGATTGTATTCGCCGCTAATAAAGAAATGTGTATTTGCACATATTAACCCAGAGAGGGAGAGACACTGAGAGAGAGAGAGAGAGAGAGAGAGAGAGAGAGAGAGAGAGAGAGAGAGAGAGAGACATACAGAGAGTGAGAGGCAATGTGTGAGGGAGACACATACAGAGAGAGGGAGAGACAGTGTGTCAGAGAGAGACATACAGAGAGAGGGAGAGACAGTGTGTGAGGGAGACACATACAGAGAGAGGGAGAGACTGTGTGAGAGAGGGAGAGACAGTGGGTGAGAGAGACACATACAGAGAGAGGGAGAGAGAGTGTGTGAGAGAGAGACATACAGAGAGAGGGAGAGACAGTGTGTGAGGGAGACACATACAGAGAGAGGGAGAGACTGTGTGAGAGAGAGACATACAGAGAGAGAGAGAGTGTGAGAGAGAGACATACAGAGAGAGGGAGAGACAGTGTGAGAGAGACATACAGAGAGAGGGAGAGACACACAGAAGGGGTACAGGAATAATGATCTGGAGCAGCCATATTACGGGGTGCTGGATTGTTCTCGTGAATAGACTGGGACATGTGCTAACAAGTGAGACACGGTGGAGAAATGGGGCTTAAATCCCTGGACCGAATGGCTGCTGTAATACAGGTTGGCTTTGCTCCTGCATCTCCAGCTACAATACCCAAAGAGCAGGGATGAGCATCGCTGATAAATATATAATCCCCACACATTAAATCCTGCGGATTACAGCTCTGGGAATTACAGCAGGCTTTCCACTTCCTCCTCTTCTTCTTTCTGGCCACGTCTTGTAAACATCTTCACTTGGCCAGAGTTTCCTGTAGGATCTTTGATAAGGCAGCATTACCGTTTAGTTTAGCCAGGGAAAATGGATAGCCGGATAGAAAAGGACAGTTTAAATGCAGGAGAGAAATATATATATTATATATACATTATAACTGTAATCTGCCCTCCCTCCCTGTTTTCTCCTTCATAGAAGACAGCTATTCACATTCTCTCAAACCTTCTTTATCTCCCAAATACAGACATCTTCAGTGTGGGTTGGTCCTGGTATTTGTTTAATCACTCACATTTAAGATCCTCTGATAGCAAAGACCCCTGAAAATCATCTTAGCCCCCCCCCCCACCCCACCACATTGTCACCCCCTCAAACCACCACTGTTGCTCTGAATCCTCCAAGGGGGGAGAACAGGCAAACATACTTTATTTTTGTCCTCAATTTCTCTCTTGTGACAAAACATTGGTCCGAAAATTCCCTCAGAAAAGCTCAGTTAAAACAATGGTGCGGTAAACCCATTCACTCAATTTCCTTTGCTTATGTGAGGTAATGTAAGCCCTGGATTTGTCCTTAAGTAGAATTAAGGCACAATGCAAGTACAAGCGCAGTTCACGTAACTTGTGTAAACACTGAGCTCCCAGCACCGAGGCATGGCGCGTTGGCAGGAGCACATTTAGCCAGCCTCTCAATCCCCGTGCCTCGCGGCTGTCAGATCTTTTTTAGGTACATTAGCATTGGAGATAAGGATTAAAGGTCAGATTTGTGAAATCTCTTTGCAGTTTTTCCCTTTGTGCGTTCGCTTGCCTGTCCCATAGTCCGCTGGACTAATCTCACTATAATAGCAGTGTTGAGGTTGGAGTTTTTTTTTTTTTTGTCTGAGGTTTTTCCCTTGCACAAGTTAGGACATTTAAACCTAATTTTACAGGAAGCTTTCATTCGCCTCTGCTTCTCGTCGGTCAGAGAGAACTCTGCGTTCTCCAGTCACGCTTGGTCCCACTGCTTTGCCCATTTGCCACTGATGGCCTCAGTGATTGATTTTAAATGCAGCGCTTTATTGGGACTGAACCTTCCGGGCTCAGCCCCTTCTGTCTCTCTCTCCCGCCCCCTGCACACACCTGTCTGCTCGGCCCGGATCTCAGGTGGCGCTGCGGCGGATAGGCCGCGCAGCTCAGCTCCGGGGGCCGTTAATTACCCGTGAAGAAGTCCCCAGCCACCAGCGAGGGGGTCCAGGGGGGCGGGGCAGCAGATTGAGGGGGTCTCAGGGTACCAATCCCAGGCCAAATATACCAGCAGGAGCCCCCTCATTTATTCCCGCAGACAACAGGCCTGCCTACAACAGGTCGCTAACAGGAGGACGTCAGGGGAGTGCGCGTGAGCGTGTGTGTTTGCACTGGTTTGGGCTGTTTGGTGTGTGTATTATCCTTTCGGCCGTGGTAGTTGTGTGTGGTGTGGGTATAGAACAGTGTATATACCATGGTATGTGTAGTTGTGGTCGATGTGGTTGGATAATAATTGTCGATACTTAATACATTTTTAGAAATGCTGTGTGTTCAGACGTGTTTGTCGAGAAGTTGATGACTGGTGTGAGTTACGCAGTGGTGCACAGCAGCATCAAACCAGCACTGTTTGAGACCAGTAAGATGAAAGTCGGCTTAACTTGTTACATTGTCCGCTCGTCTCTGCAGAACTATCCGCACTGTATCCAAACTTCAGAAAGCTCGATCTGTAATCACATCGCGAGATGCTCTATCAATAACTGTCATCTGTTACTGGAGGGGGGGGGGTGTCCACACACCTTTGAAGTTGGGAAAGCTGCTCACGGCAACGCCGCACTCCTCGGAGAGGAGCAGGAGAATCCACTCTTAAAACACTTTTAACAGCAGATTTTTTTTTCTGATTCTTCTTTATTTCATTTATTTATCAGACTTTTTTTTTGTTTCCTTTCAAGTCTGCAGTGACGTGAATGGGAACTGTAATAAGCATCATCACATAAGCTGCTGCTAAGAAACAAAGAAATATTGATGGTTGTGAAAGCTCTTGTGTTTATAATTTATCTCCAGCATGAATGGAAATGTGGAAAAAGGGCAAGCTTACGCTACCTCTGCCTATTGCGGTCATGATATCAAAACTGTAACAAGTTCTCACAACGCCCTGTCATTCCCCTCAGTCCACACCGCATGTAAAGAACACCAGCCATATTTTAAGTTCTGTCGGGCCCTATTCCCCTATTTATACCAGACTTTGTTTTATCAATGTTTTAAGAGGCTTTGTGGACAAAAAATAAACATTACATTTTGAATAGTAAAAAAGGTTTATCGTGCAATAATTATTTAAAATGCATATCTGATATTATGAAATTTTGGGAATATGCCAGAAGGTATTTGAAAATGCACCCTAATGGAAGTGTTTATTTGGACTCACAAATGCAAAACAATCAAACACTGTTTGCACAGAATTTAAAAAAATATATATATTTTTTTATTCTTGTAGGATGAAGCCAGCTCACTGCTAACAGAAGAAATGGGTCTCTGGCAAATGTGATGGACAGAAAGCAGTTTGAATCGCTAAGTAGGTTACCCTGAGCTTTGTAGTTCATGATGTTTTAGAAAGCCGCTTCGCGATTCAGTAACAAATTATGAGAGGGAATATTAAACCATGCAAAATACACAGGGTTAATCAAATCAATGAAATTAATCACTCAATCAGTCATGTTATTGAGCATTAATATTTTCAAAGGAGTGGTCACAGAGCTTCATAAAGCGTGTTACACAGAAAAGCGAAAAAGAAGAGCAGTTGACTGACAGAGAACAAATCAGCCAGCGTGAATGCTGTCAAAGTTGGTACTGCTTTTCGGACAGAGATGTCCTGATCTTCTTCGGTGGAAAAACCGCAGACAGAAGTACCACTGCAACCAAATATTAACTTTTGGTTTAATCTGCCTTGACTGCCTTTTTGGTACACTGAACTTATAATTTAAAAAAAATGTAGTTATCAACAACAGAAAAGAAACCAAAACAGATAGGTTGTTAATAACACATTGGCAACCATGTGAACCCCAGTGGGCCAAGACTGGAGTGACAAGGGGTCCATGGCCAATCTACTCTCTTCTGCCCCTGGCAGAATGAAGCCAATTCCTGTGACATGAGCTCCAGGTCATTTTTGGCAAATGACATGGCCAGTGTTGAACCCAGGCCATGGGGTGGCCCAGAAACCTTCTGCAAATTTTTGAAATTTTGGAGGCGAGCACATATCCAGCTGTAAGGGTCTATCAGGATTATGGGAATGATCAGCTCTATCTACTGCCTCGTAGAGAAGGAGCAGATATGTTGAAATCTACTCTGTATTTAATGGGGAGCAAGTGAGGAGAAGCTGGGATAAGTGATATGAGATCATTTTTTTTATCTGTGGCAAAATCCTTGCAACATCGTTCTCCGTGAATTGAACCGAGAACCGCAGTTTGGCCTGCCAGACAGCAAGGTCCTGCAATAGAAGAAATAATGAATGAGGTTTTTCTGCATCTGGGAGAGATGGGAAGGACCTCAGCTTTGCAATGAAAAAGGCCATGCTGGATACAGTATGATTTTCCATTAAATTCAATTCCTTATATCACATACACATGAGTGACTGTGCTCCCTGTGTAAACCAAGAACAGAGCACACTCTTTTTTCAGACAGTTGGTGAAGGCAACAGATTATTAATGTGAGAGCTTAGTGCACTATATGTATGCTATATACGCAATATATACTGTGTCAGTAAGCTTATTTTGTTTGCTTTAATTGATATTGGATGCACTTGTAGAAGGCAGGAACCGTGAGGTTTTCTGGTATCTCAGAGCAGTCAGAGACACAGCTTGGATTCTTAATTGGAAAACATTTTGCTAATAAGCATTGCTGGAAAAAATCAGATTGGTTATTGGAAGTCCTACAAGTAACTTGCACAGTTGTCCGCTATGCTGGTGCGATCAGTTCTCAGCTACTTCCTGGTCACACACAAGTCAGTTCTCATTAGCATATTAAACAGTGCTGACAGCAGGCTTGTACCTGTGCTGTGACTGACAGGTGTCCCTCTGAAAATTATTATGGGCAGGGTAATAAACAAGCCGAATACAGACATTTTTGGTTTCTGCATGTTTTCATGCATACATGGAAATGGTTTGTGTCCCATTTGGTGTCGCAACCAAGTGAAGGGAAATGTGAACTTTGAACAGGGGCCGCTAGCTGTAAACTTGTCACAGGAGCAACTGTTCCTTTTAGCAGGAGGCATGACATGAGACTTGAGCTTGTTTTCAGTCTGAATGTTGGCAGTGGGCTGGCAGCGTAGCATAGCGGTAAGGAGCAGGGCTTTTAACTGAAAGGTTGCTGGTTTGATTCCCCACTGGGACACTGCTGTTGTACTCTGGGACAAGGTGCTTACCCCAGTGTTGGCTCAGTAAATATCAGCTGTATAAATGGATAGCATGTAAAAATTATAACCTATGTATATATTTCTGCAGGGCAGTTCCCACCACGCACAGGGTTCCAGCTCAGACTGAAAGGACAAATACTTGTCCGCCACTGACCAGCTCTGCTGTGATATGTTTTTATCAGAATTGATCCGCTTATCCAGGACCCTTGTGTGGTGCATCATGCGGTGCTTATAGCTCTATTCTATAGGCAGGCCGAGTCTCATTAATTCAGCTGGCTTTTTAAAGGAGCTGTTGAGGCGGAGTAGTTTCCTCAAGGGTGTTGCTGCTGCTGTTGTGGGATTCAAGACTGCACCCCCCAGAGTCAAATTCAATCCAGTTTAAGTTTGTCCGGTTTAAGTTGTGCGCATACGAGGATTTCCTCTGCGTAGGGCCTGCGGTGCCACAAACCATGATGTTTCTCGTCAGACATTTAGACGCTGTTGATGATGTCAAGGTTGTGAAATGCTTGGCGCTTGCCGATTCTCTCTCTCTCTCTCTCTCTCTGGCTAAGAAAGCCTCTGCCGGGCATCAGGGACACCCTCTCCTGCAGAGGTGGGACGTCCCTGGCAGGGAAGTTCAGCTGGAAGAGACGATCCTTACAACTTCAAACGAAAAGAAAGGGGGAGGGGTGTCTTGGGGGACAGAAACATGAAGGAAAGGTATATGGGCAGAGAAGGAGGAGGGGGGGTTATTGTATTGCTTTGTTTGTCCTGCATTGTTCTAACCCCTCTCTCGATTAAGAAGGATGAAAGGGTGAGTCTTTGCGGTGCTGAGACACCAGGACGGCCAAAGAAGCACGCCCTTCCTCGGCCAGCGACAGACGCCGGGCCGCTTCGGCGGGCTCCCGCGGGTGTCATAAACGTTTGCGGCTCTCCTTCGTTCCTGCTTGTCACCGCGGATACGCGCGCTGCGGCTGCATGCCGCTCCTGGTAATTGGACTCGCCGGTTACCGACGCCGAGCAGCCGAGCCCAGAACAGGAAGCGGGGCGAGGAATTTAGATCCTCATTTAGGGTCAAAGCGTTTCTTCATCGTTCGGCGTGTAAACTCAGAGCACCCCTGTGGGAGGAATACATTAAACCCCATGTCTCACCCCTACGCACCTGTGTGTGTGTGTATGTGTGTACAAGATATGATCACTACTAATGCAAATAGTCACAGATAAACGAGACAGGCGCATTTCAGGAAACAGAAATTTACACATCTTTTGTTGCATGCTATTTTAGAAAGAGAGGGGGAGAAAGGAAACAGTGGTAATGATTAGTACATGTTTTCCATCAATTGCGTATCTTTTTTCCAGTATTTCCAGCTGTCAGTTAGAAGGAAAGAATGTTCTTCCTTAAGGGATATAGCTCCTGAAATGTTATATTCAGGATATTTATTTTTTTATCTGAAAGAGTCTTTCTGTGAGCTGTGCTTAATGTGAATGGCTTGCTCTTTCTCACACACTGGCACGTGTACTATCGATAGCATTGGTGCTGATCTGTGTGTCAGGGTGCGATACCCCCCCCCCCCTCCCCTAGTGCTCCTTTAATTTTCCTTTTAGTTGGGGGTTTAGGGGATCAATACCCCAGTCTGTTGATGGTATTATGGCATTATTTTTAATTAGGCTAATCAAAAACCATGCTCAGAGCAGGACACCTGCCAGGACGTGCGTCCACGCTGCACAAATGAAAGAGAAAAAAGGGGCCCCGTGGATAATGGTATGGCCCTGTGTGTGTGTGTGTGTGTGTGTGTGCTTGCATGAGTGTGTGTGCGTGTGCGCGTCTGTCCAGGAGCGCTAATCCCCATGGCGTGGCCCTTGGAGAACCAGCTAAGCCACTCCATTGACTTTGATCCAGTTTTGGGGGGCAGTTTAATTTCCCATAATGCTGTTGATCAATGATTTCCTTTCAGCGCTGATGTAATTAAAGGGTTTTAAGCCAGTTTTGCACCCCTGTTGGGTTTTATGGGGGGCTGGAATTTCTTATTCAGGAGGTTTAAAGCAGGATCGATACTGGATAGCAGCCCTGCAGTGAGTGCTGGTGCAGGAGTACAAGACCCTGGCGTTCTGCATTGCTCCAGGACAGAAGCAGGATGTCGGTGTTGGTACTGGGGGTTGACCCGAACGCTGGGGGTTATCTCACGCGGCCCCCAATCCCCCGCCCCTCTTACATCCAACCACCTGCAGTCACATCTGTTACATTCGTAACTGTATAACCAAAAGTACGTCTGAGTGCAGTAATCATTATAACTGTTACAATGGTAATGTCATTTATCAATCACCTAATGCGTTTGTTGTTGAGTTATGTTGATTTGTAACCATCCAAAACTGGCATAGCCGTATTCGTTGAAGAAACTTTTTATTTCACTGGTGGGAATGAAATGCATGGGCCATGCAGCACTTAAACAGCTGCTAAAATGATTTCTGCTGTTCTGCTATATGCGTATTGCAATGCAGAAATTATGCCCATTTGGCAGTGCTTATCTGAACTTAGAAGCAGGTAAATAGCCATGTCGCTCTCTCTCAAGGATATTGTAGTTGTAATGATATGAATGCACATCAACTGTTTTATTTTTCTTTTTTGCACTGTAGCACATTGTAGGCTTTTCAACTCGCTTAATTAACACAAATGGGATGGGCAACTGGTGGCCTGTGTGCTACCTGTGGCTTGTGACATGATAATGTATGTTCCTCATAAAGCCTCCAGATTTTTTTATTCATTATAGATACTTTGAACTGAAGAATCTCAGTGCCATGATTAATGACGCTGTACTCGTTTTTTCCAGTTCTTTATAGGTGTAACCTTCACTTGCTGCATATTAATGTAATGATTAGATTTTCACCTTCTGAATGGAACAGAAGCCAAGTTGTGTGTCAGTGGTGATCAGGTCACGCTGCAGGCGCAGGCTGGGACTGAAGGCCCTTTCAGTGCCTGGGAGAGTGCTGTGGTGCTGAGAGAAAGAGAACGGCTGAAGAGAGAGCGGAATGAAGTGACTTCATAATGACTCCAAGTAATACTTTATCTTGGTGTAGTATGAATGTAAGTGGCCTTCTAAAATAATAAAGGATCATTGCAGATGTCTCCCATTTTTATGGTAAATTCTACAGTTTTTTTCCTCAAAAAAAAAAAAGAACAACTGAACTTTTCATTTTAATTATTTACTTTATCACTTCTCTGTTGGAAGCAATTAGAAGCATGAGAAGGCACATTTATTTACATATTACTTATAAAATAATATTTATAGAAACTTTAAAATAAGATAATCACTTTAAGGAAGCTGGAAATGTGGAAATTAGATGTATTTAGGAGGCAATTTATGTTGATATTGAGAGAAATATGAGCACTTCCAGATAGGGGTGATATTCTCAATGAAGTGCAGGGTATGTTTTGCCTTACTTCTATGTGTGTGTGTGCGTGCGTGCGTGCGTGCGTGCGTGCGTGCGTGCGTGCGTGCGTGTGTGCGTATGTGTTGGCTCATTCATTTAAACAGTATCTAATGTGAAGTGGAACTCCTTTAGTTTGGGCTATGAAAGTGTCTCTAGGAAACGAAAGCAAGGCAGGCTTTCTTCTTCTTCTCCCAGTTGTTAACAGTCTCTTGGCAGGACCTCAGACCTCACCTCCCGATCCCCCCATAGAAAATTAGCCTCAGAGTGCACGTAGCAATTACATGCTACATTTACATGCCGGCTGGGCTGTGATTACCCCTCTCTCCCCCCCACAAACCTTTCCATTGCACACAACAGTGCTAATGTGAGTGGATGGAGACTCCAAGAGTCCCAATTAAAAGAGACAACTTCAAAACAGCATTGTAAAAGAGCGAGAAAGAGCCCATCCCACACACACACACACACACACACACACACACACACACACACACACACACACACACACACACACACACAGCTCAGTGTGCCAGTAGTTTAAGAGGACTGTTCCATAGCACTGTGGGAATTACAGCCCTGCCTCCCCAACAGTTACACTCAGGAGCAGCTCCACCCGCTGCCTATAATTTCAAGAGCCTGACCGATCACCTCGCCATCACCAAGGCCCCTCCCGCCTCATCTCTTGCCCCAGATCATTGTAAGTGCAGGTGTCCGTGTTCACTACACAGGTCATGGGAGGCGGGCTGGACAGAGGTCCTAAGATGACCTGCCCCCTCCCAGCCCTGTAATGGACAGTCTGCCTGATGCCTTTGAAGTGGATCCCCTTATGAGCCAGTGACAAACACACTTGTATTATGGAGCTCAAGTTCCAACAGGTGCTTTCCTCTGGAATTCCCTATACAGTACGTACATGAGTCAGGCTTTTTTCTGTCACCAGATACTGGAAGTGGGATTGATCCTTGAATAGGAAACCCACAGCTACCCTGCTTTTGCTCTCTCCTCTCTGTGGAAAGTAGCAGTGGCCTTTTGACTCTGTATCTGAAACTTCATTATGGCTCATGTGTCATGTGTTGCATTGGGGTTTTCTGCCAGCATTTACCTTGATTAATTTTTGTTTAAAGTTAGTAGGTAATCTGGATTAACATTGCGACGAGGCTGAATGTTGAGTACTTTCAAATGAATTCCTGCTAAGCCTATATGCAAACAAAACTGCGAATTAGACAGCAAGCTGGCTTGCTGCAGTCAGCTGGTGCTAGGGCCAAAAAAGCAGTTGGAAAATGAAGGGGGTGTCCTCTAATTGTGTTGAACAAAACAACAGGGCTAAGTAATAGGTTTTTAAAGCGAAGCACATTTCAAGCGAATTGTGTAACGCCCTGTGTGGGTGTGAGCTGGGAACCGCGGAGACGGGCAGAGTGGGCGTCATTGTGCGCCAAGAACAAAAGGCGAAAGTTGGCAAACGGAGGCGCTGCCGTTGCCTCGAAAGAAATGCTGGAGTTAATTACTGACATGCATTGTGAATTTGATGTAACGCAACAAAAAATGGATAAAGATTAATTTCATACCTCATCCTCCTTGCTTAAAGAAAGGAGAGACGAATCCTCTAAATGAAATGCCTCTGAGGGATCACGTACAGCCGACTGATCCTACAGTGTAGCGTGCGACTGAATGCAGGAGAGGCCTGGCTCCACTAGGCCATCTTAGACTGCAGGAGAGAGGAGGAACGGAGTGATGATGTGATGATGAAGGATCCACAGTGCCAATGAGTGGAGAGGAGGGGAGTCATAATCACGAGGAGTCTGGGGTCAGGGGTCTGGAGCACGTTGCATTTGAAAGGGATGTGGTCAGCGTGCATACCCCTCCTGAAACAAAGAGTGAACGACAGGGTGAGAAAGACAGCGTGTGTGTGTGTGTTTGGTTATTGTTGCTGTTTTTTTTTTTTTTTTTTTTGGAGAGAAAAACGCAAACCTCTCCTGACATGTTTGCTCTGTAGCCGTGCGTTGGAAGTTTTGATTGTGGGTTTTGACGAGGAGGAGAATCGGCTGTCATCCCAACCGATCGCTCCCTGATTTCCGGGGAGGCTTCGGAGCGCGTGCGATCCGAGATGAAAGACGGAGAGTCATCCTGAATCTCGGCCCTGCCACGGAACTGTTCAAATATCCTGACAAAACTGTCAGGCTCCATTTTGCCTATAACTGCCAGAATAAACTTCGTCTGCCATTTGCAATAAACAAGGGCCTTAGCCAAGCACCTTTTTCGAATTGTGTCAAAGCCCACTGATTTTCCTTCTGAGTGCTGTTTAAAGCAAGCCTTTTTTTTACACCATGCATTGTGTTGCATTTTAAGAAGAAACAGCAATGAACCCAGATGGACTCTTTTAAGGCCTCGCGTGCAACATCTACTCCAAATTGGATTAGGGAAGCCGTTTGGATTCAGTCAGATATTCATCATTTGATGATGATCCACACGTTGAAATTTTGTCTTTTTTAAATCGGCGTTTTATCGGGTAACAGGAAGACTGTGTGGGTTAATCAGAGAGAGTCAGACAGTTACATGGACACACAGTGCAGCACATGTGGTCCATTATAGGTTGCTGGTTCTCCGCTGCCTGTTCACACAGTAAACACAAAGTGAGGATATGGATCAGTGCACATTTTTGCACATGTAACTGTATCAAGCTCAGCCTTTGTTTGAGGCACTGTAGAGACTGAGTAAGGCAAGCTTTATTTGGTTATGGTTACACTGGGATTTTCCCTTCTGGAGTTTACTTTTAACTCGATGATTCTGGTGTTCCACCAAATTGAATAAATGAAATAAAGAGCTCCCTTGGCTGTTGGAAAGAGACAAGTCTGAGGCTCATAAAATTACGACATGCATAAACAGCACCATTTTTTTGCCCTGTTCTGTAAATTGTCTGTCTGTTAAAAAAAAAAAAAAAAAAACAGCCTTTGAATTTTAGAGAGGAAAACAAGCTGAAAGATTCAGCAGCTGTGATTTACATAGGTGAGGAAGGTGGGCCGAGTGGGAGGAAAGAGAGTCAAGCGCAGTCGGGTCCGAGTCCAGCGCAGTGTCGGACACTGGTCACTTCCTGTTCGGTACTTCGTGCACTGGGTCGGCGATGAGTCTGAGCGCCAGATGGGAAACTGCTTTTGTGTTTTCTGTGAATCGACTTGAATCGGCCTCAGTAGGAGCTCAGTCGTACACATTGGCAATAAGAGGAACGCAGGCTTCTGCTAAGCAGGTGAGTGATGTAATGCAATATGCCTCCCAGTGACTGCAGGTCCGCAGAGAGCTCTCTGGTCATGATGTCTGTCATCTTTCTTTTGCCTCTTTCTCTCTCTCGCTCGCTCTCCATTAGTATTCAGCTTTGGTAAATCAGCTCCCTTTCCCTGCCTGATAAATCCTTTAACCGCGGCAGCCATGAAAACGGACACACTTCTGGGTAAACAAACCGCGGCATGATGGCATATGCCGTACCGGTCAGCTTCGCTTGAATTTTTGTGAAATAAATGCATGGCAGTTAAGTTGGATATGTAATTGGACACAAAAGCAAAAGCAAAAACCAATGGCAAGTGGAATCAAATTCATATACAGTGCCCTCCATATTTATTCATGGCCCTGATTATATAGGAATAAAAAATAAAATATAACTGAAAACATCTACTTATAGAATATTTTTCTTGATCAAAAAAAAAAAAATAGGGCTATATTTTTTCTTTAATTGTGTATAAACGAATGTGGAGGGCAGTGTGTGTGCATGTGTGTATGTATATGTGAATGTATGTACAGGTTTTTTAACCCAGTCTATTTAAGGAGATGGATGTGGGGAGTTCTCTGGATTTCTCTGTAAAGAACCTGGACTGTGGTGTAATGAGGAAGAGAACCGGTCCATGCTACCTAGCCACTCTCATGTGGAAAAACACCCCCCAGGATTCCTGCACTGCTTACCTGGGAGAGGTCTTCTGTAGGCTGGCCTGGAACTCCGAAAGCCTTTTTTAATCTCTGCCTCTCCTCTTCCTCTCATTCACCCATATCTAACAGCTATGGTGGTTAGTGTTTTTTTCCTTCTTTTGTACCTAGCTGAATAGCAGAAAGGATTTTTTACCCAGCCCCCCACGCTCACAAGCGCGCACATTCCAGCCCGAAAAACGCAAAAGAATGAAAATGTAACTTGGCCTTAATTTTTTCCCTGGCATGTTAATTTTAAAGTCAAAGGGGCAGTTCCTTTTCATCATGGCCTGGTGTGTGGAATATTCAGTGCGCCGCAGATGTTCATGAATAATGTCCATCTCCAAACCCCTGGCACGGGGTCCTCGGGAGTGGGCCAGATGAATTACACGTAGGGGGGATCTGACAGGCCGCACCGAGCTTTGTGATCATTCCAAAGTTCTAATAATCTCTCTCACCTTCTCCATCTCCCGGTAATGAAAGAGAATAGGTGATTGCACCTCGGGCTATGTTCCCCGCTTAATGACTCCTCCAAAGGCAGACCAGCCGAGGAAAAATTAACTTTGAATGAGCAGCGAATTGGCTCTGACAGTGTGATAGACCGTGACACAGATTCTGTAGCAAAACAGACGTAGCGCTAATTGATTATCAATATTTTAAGCAAAGTGATGAAAATAAGCATTAAGTGATGAGAAAGGAGAGAAGGGGGTCCACTCCGCTCGCCTTAGCGGGGGCCTTGTGTGTCGGTTTTATTTCAGTGCCTTCCTCCGGCTGCCACCTCTCTCTCTCTCTCTCTCTCTCTCTCTCTCTGTCTCTCTCTCTCTGTGTCTCTGTCTCTCTCTACTTTCTTTTTCCCTTCTCCCACCCCTTTTCTATCTTTCCCTCCCTATCTCTTCCCTTTTTCTGTCTCTTTCCTCCTCTCACCTCTCTCTCTCTGTCTCTGTCTCTGTCTCTCTCTACTCTTTCTTTTTCCCTTCTCCCACCCCTTTTCTATCTTTCCCTCCCTATCTCTTCCCTTTTTCTGTCTCTTTCCTCCTCTCACCTCTCTCTCTCTGTCTCTGTCTCTGTCTCTCTCTACTCTTTCTTTTTCCCTTCTCCCACCCCTTTTCTATCTTTCCCTCCCTATCTCTTCCCTTTTTCTGTCTCTTTCCTCCTCTCACCTCTCTCTCTCTCTCTCTCTCTCTCTCTCTCTCTCTCTCTCTCTCTCTCTCTCTCTCTCACTCACACACTCTCTTGTCTGGCAGAAGTATTTATCTCCATTCGTTTCTAGTGAAGAGAATCTGCTCCAGGAATGTTTTAAGCTTATTTCTCAACAAACACTTCTTAACGCTTGTGTATTCCAACAAGAGGATAAGAGATATTTCCTATGACCTTCTTGCCAGCTTTATATGAGAGATGAAATGGTTCCCTCTCATGAGCTGGGGAGCCATGTTCAAGGCGCACGGCCCTCTCAAGGCTTTAGTGAGGGCGCTTCACTGAACACAATCCAGACCACCAAGTTTTTTTTCTGTTGTTTTTGTTGTTTGCTAACTGATATCCAAAGCCCTGCTGTGACCCATTGAGAGAGAAGGGGTCTGGGTCTCTGTCTTTTCTTTTCTAAGTGGCTGGGTTGATGAATCGGGCTTGCGTCTGTAGGGTGATTAGACCAGAGTTTGTGTTTCATGCGCGGGGGTCTCGCTGAATTGGCTGCGGACGAAGGCCCCCCCGCCCCCCGCACCCCGCACCCCAGCTCCCCGCACCCCAGCTCCCCGTTCACAATGGGATCCAGTGCAGTCTTTCAGCATTGGGCCTGAGACCATTGTTTCCTCTTGAACACACTCACAGACTCACTCGCTACCACCCAAATCACGCTAGTTATCATGTGTACCGACTCAAAGAAGCCCAGTCACAGCAGGGGGACGAAGAGAGGGGGAAAGAGGGGAGGAAAAAGAGGGGGATACAGAACAGAGGGGTGGAAGAGGGGCAAAGAGAGGAGGAGAAGAGGGGGATACAGGGCAGGGGGGAAGAAGAAGGGGATATAAGAATGAAGGGCAAAAGGGGGAAGAGACTTGAAGAAGGATACAGGATGGGGGGCAGTGGTCAAGGGAGGAGGGTAAGATGGGAATGCAAGATGGAGGGGGGCAGAGGGTGAAAGAAAGGAGAAGGGGGGTACATGCTGGAGGGGCCAGAGGGGGAACGAGAGGAGGAGAAGAGAGGGATATAGGATGGAGGGAGCAGAGGAAGAAAAAAGAGGAGAAAGAGAGGGGGATACAGGGCAGAGGGGGCAGATGGGCATTGCGGTGGAAGAAGGGGGCATGCTGGAGAATGTGAGAAGAAAAGGAAGAGGGGGGAGAGTCATATGGGGAAACAGGGAGAGTCAGGGGGGAGGTACACGAGAGTATTTTCCAATGCAAGAGTCATCCATTGGATTTATGCATTCATTTATTTCTTAATAAGCAACTCCTTTCAAGAGGAACACAGCACAGCCATCTGTTTGTTCTATCAGATCAACAAATGAGAAGCAAACATTTAATTGTTAATATGCTAGACTTATGCTAGTTTAACAACTTCTGCTCTTTGTGGGGTTCAGTTCAGTCTGATGCCTTGGACCACGGGTTGCATTCGGTCCTCCACAGCTAGCCCAGAATCCCCTCTCCAACTGTAGTACCAGAACCTGGGTGTTGTGGAAGACACCCGCTGTATAATGCCCTAGGGCAGGAATCTCTGAAAGCCCTCCTTGACCTTGGCAGTGCAAGAGGGCTCTGGTTAAGGCATGGAATTGCAAAATTAGGACCTCTGGCTTCCGCCCTCCCACATGGAGTAAAAACATCCATCTGTGGAGTTAGTCCATCTCCCCAGAGCTCTCTGTAGTCCTGCCCCCAGGACACACGCCCCCTCCTGGTCACCTCTCTCCAGGTCAGGAGCAGAGAACACGCATCTGTGACCCGTGGGATGGAGAGATGACCAGAACCCTGACACTGTCATTGGCACTGGAGGTGCGGGTGAGGTCCCACTGAGGCCTAGCAATGGAATTTCAAGGAGCTGTAAACTGAAATGGAAAATATAAGATCCTAACAGTAGGGACGGATAAAACCCTTGGAAATCTTAGAGGTTTGTTTCATTTAGTTAAAAAAAAAAAAAGAATCATGAATAAAACAGATGAGAGCTGGTGATGCCTCACGCAGATCTGAACCCGTTAAGCGAGAGAGGGGAGAAAAAAAAAAAAAAAAACCTCAGTTGTGTCCTTCTTCTCTCCCTGTCTTCAATATTCTATCTGATAATTAAATAAATCATCTTTAATCATTCTCATAAAGGAGACGTTGGTTTGCCGTCTCAGGAAAAAAAAGGCATCCAAAGCAAAAGTTGAATATTTTATCAAAACGGCGAGTCGGACTGTGCCACGCGAGGGGGAGCATGGCGTTTCCCCAAGCGCCAGTGCCCCTCTGCCGAAAATCTGGAGTGAAAAGCAAGCGGCCCATTTCACAAATTGTTTTAATTAATTTGAGCTCCTTCCTGCATGGAATCTGCATATTTATGGTCCCGCACGCGTCAGGCCTTGATTCGTCTAATTGAAATTAATATCATTTCTGTTTCTGATTATTATTTACCCTCCTCTTGACGCTCAAACCGCACCGCAAGGACAGAAGGCTGCTCGCGGTATGTAATTGATCATCATGGTGGCGTAAAAGTACAGTGTACTCTGCAATTGATCTTCTCCACGAGGAATCTTTGGAACAGAGAACAGGAAATAAAATCCAGTGAGACGATTTTTTATGAATAATTTATTGAATTTGTAAGATATCTCCTCTAATTGTTTTGTTTGTTAATATTTAATAAATATCATTTAAGTCATACTTGCTCGTGACAGTGTTTGGTAAAATCTCATTAAAAAAGAGTGTAGCAATTGTCTCCTTTTGGAGAATTGGAGAATCTAGTGTATCGGCTGTTTTCTCCAAACTCTATAATTTGTTTGCTTTTGTTTCTGTCTGCTGTGGCATTTTTTCCAGACTGTAGGCGATATCTAAACTCAGATTTTTTTCCCATCCATAAGCATTTAATTATAATATGTATAATTTGTAAAAATGTATTTCAAATAAGGTTCAATTAAATAACATTTGAGATATTGTATTCCCATTTTCCTCTTTAATATTTGTTTAAGCTTTTTTGTTTTAATTTTCATTTATATCATTTGAACAAATTGAATTCATGCTCAAGTTGTAATGTCCCTGTAGCAAATTATGCCTTACAAGATGAACATGAACTGGTTTTAATAGATCTGCGCGGCTATTCTGTATATACTGTTACACACTGCTTCGGGTTTGCAGTCTGCTGCGGGGTTTTCAAGTGAGAAGGACACTCTGCCACCTAGTGGCGGACAACGGCACTGTCTCGTAGAGAGGCAAGAGTTTAACCTATTGCCCTCATTATTCCAAACTGCGACACTAACTGCATTTCAGCGCTAAATATACTCTAAGAAGGCCAAGAGGTTAACTTTCTTTTAATGGGTCATAATATTGTGCTTTTTCTCTTCTGTCTGCCTCCATTCCTCCTCGCCCGTCTTTAGCTCGCTTTTTCCTGTCGATGAATCGGCACCGCGCAGGTTTGCCCGTACGTCCGGGTGTAAAGTGGACTCCTGATTCGAAGGGACATTTTTCCAATCGCGGCGCTCCGGTCGTAATATTGTGTTTGTCGTGCCGCGCGAGGCTGATTTATCACGCTTCCTCTCCCCTCGACATTCAGATTCCCGCCTGATTGGCGTGCGAGCGCGTGAGGAAGGCCCGCGTGATGGGCTCGGCGAGGGGAGGGGCGGGCGTGGCAGGCCCCGCGCAGGTGGGGTCCGAGGCGGCGCGGGGGCTTCGTCCCCCCTGTCGGAAGGAGAGCGATGCGTTCTGACAGCGCTCCTCTCCCTCATCCTCCCCACTCCCCTCCATCTCTGCGCCCCTAAGTGAAATGTCAGTGGTGAAGTTTCTGTTTACATTACTCGGGCTGTGGGGGGGGTAGAACCAGAGCGCAGCGTGCAAATGAGCTCTCTCTCCAGGCTATTCGGCTATCCACTTGTTCCAGCTTTTATTTATTCCTTCACTTGCTAATGTTTTCCCCCCTTTCTCTTTGGGGACAGTAATTGCTGCACTCTGCCTGTGCTGTTGGTATTTGTGTGTGTGTGTGTGTGTGTGTGTGTGCGCGCGCGTGTGTGTTTATATTTGCTGTAGCTGCAGGGGAAAGCGGCGGGTCTCTTTCATGTGGTTGGAGCAAGGCCTCGGCCCTCAGCAAGCGCAGTGTAGCTGGGTCTTCTCTGTGTGTTTCCCTCATCCGAGCAGAGCCGAGCTCTCATCCCCCCGGACGGCTCAGACACTAAGCGCAGCGAGCTGCGGGCGCTTCTGCTCAGCACAGATCTATATGTGCGTGCACTTCCGCCAGCCGCGAGGCTGCCGTTTCTCACTCTGCCTCTGTCTCATTCCCTTCCCTCTCGCTGCTGAGTTTTAATCAGGCAGATCTGACTCCAGACGGAACGCTGAACGCCCTGTTATACAGGCCCCCCATCCCTCTAGGTGTGTTTTGTTTCTGGAAGAGACTACTGCCCCCCCCCCCCCCCCCCCCCCAACATTTCTTCTTTATACTTTGGCAATTTTAGCAGACACCCCCGTCACCCCTGGAATTGGGCAGTTTTTCCTCTTCAGCTGTTGTGCTGCGATTCTGAAAAATAAACTAGAAGAAGTGGGCAAAGGAAGTATACACTGGATGCAAGCCTCAGAACAAGAGAGAAAAACTTTCATGTAGTGTGAAATACCATCCTCCATCCTCAAGTGTCTCTGTGCTCACTTCATTCCAATCTCATATGATCCTTCGGTTTTTGAACAGGGGACTGTATATGACGGTATTACATAGTATTATATACTGTAATACTACAGTAAATGCAGTAGGCACCAGACATTCTTTTAGCCATCTAATGTTGGGCTGTTTCACTCTTTATTTCCCAGTATTTCCCCCTTTTCTTATGAAAATTCACCCTTGACTTTTTGCACTTCATTCTTCCAAGACCACAAAGATTTACTTTACCAGAGCTGTCCAACTCATAAAAGGTTCTCTGTAATTATTAATTTTCAATATGCTTTTGGCACCTGTTCACTTGGTTGTCTTATGCCATAGGTGAATCCTATCTGAGGAAAGCGGGGGAGCCCAGAAGCAAGCAAAAATTATAATGATTTTGATTTTGTTTGACGTTACATTTTTACCGTACTGTACATTTTTACTACATTTTGTCCAGAATGATATCTGAGAAATTAATTTACATGTTTCACTACTACATTACTACTAGCTTTCACTGCATCAGGTGTACTTTTGTGTCATAAAAAACCTTCATATTGAAGGTTAATTAATTAAATTAATTAAATATCACCTAAATTATGCTGTATCCTGTGTATGTTATTGCACTATTGAGGGAATGTGATGATAAGCAGCTCCAAACTATAGCTTAGCTAATGTAACAGTTGGTTAGCTATTATATCAAATTACAAGGACAATATCTCACATTTATATTGGCGTAGGTTACCTTTTTTGTTTTTACCTTGTTGTTTTTATGGCAGTTTTTTAAACTGCCTCAGTGCTTGTTAGTGAGTTTATTTCTGACCTGTGTGTCTCCTAATTCCTTGATGACTGCCCTTTCTTTTTTAATGAAGTTAGGAGTGGGAGTGCCTTCCCCTTGTTTTGGGGAGGTTTGGAGAAAGACAGCCATCCCTGTGGTAGACCACAGAATTCCCTCACCTTGGTTTTTTACTTTGTTTATTGTGTTTATTGTGAAACATAAATAGCTGGTTTGCCGAGACGAAAGCAAGTGCTCATCTCTTCGCCTGATGAAGAGACGATAACTCACTCGCAATCCCCCGAAGAACCTCATAAAACCGAAAAAACAAATTGCAGAGTTCAAAGGGGAACAGGGAGATGAATAAATACAATACGAAATGAAGTTAAACGAGAGGCAGACTTCACCGGAGTGCTCAGGTTTGGGGAGAGAGGAAAGAGGGGGTTCCCTGGAGGACCTGGCAAAGGGGCACGCCGATCTCTTTCAGAGGGTCAGCGGCGGGGGGGAGGGGGCCCCGTCTCGTCTCTGTCCACACTGCACTTTACAGGCCGTCTGCTCCCCCTGCTTCTGCTCATAACGTGTTTGTTTGATATCTAGTCAGAGGTAATTAATCACAGAGGACTACGATCAGCGCTGTTTGGTTTGATTGAGAGCCCTGAGGCGGGAGGAAAGCGCTCTTTGGTGCTGGGGTAGGGTGGGGTGGTGGGCGGGGGTATAGGGTGACAGGGTGGGATCACTCTGGGAGGGGGGGGTATTGCCCCTCAGCCCTGCCGAAAGGCGAGGTGAAGAGTTAGAGATGCGGGGAGATGGCATGTGCGGTAACCCGAACCCCCCTTTTACAGACTCATTAGTGCATTACTGCCTTGCGATTTCTGCTAATGCCTTTAACCTTCTCTCTCTCTCAAACACACGCAGACGCACGCACACTCACACACAGACACATATCTCCACACATGCACACGCTTCATAGACACATACACAACACACACGCTCAGGCACATCGCGCTCTCGCTTCTAACGCACAGTCACTGAAATCTCACATGTACCACGTAGACTTGCATGTCCTGCACACACACACACACACACACCTTAAACACTCCCATACATTTACAGGTTGTAGCTTAACCTAACATCTGTGTGCGTACACATACCTCATGCAGACACATACGCTTCTTGGCTCTCCAAACAGTCTGCCATGGCCATGACCTTTGAGATACCTGGAGGTTTTCTTTATGAATATCCTGCAGTGTGGGGCACGGGGGGAAATTTACAGATTTACCTGACTTACAAGCATAAGCATCATGCAAAAAGTGCAACATCTAACACTGGCCATAGTTCATGTGTTACTTAGATTTTTTTTTTAGCCTTGGCTTCAGAATGAGTGACTGAACTGTGGCACTCCCCTGCTAATCTTGATCTTGGGCTTGGGAAGGGATGGATATTTTGGGAGCCAGAGGGGAGATTCCTGAACCCCATGACTATGTGTGTCTGATCGTCCTGATCGATACCTCCCATGGTATCTTCGCCTGTATTTGACAGCTGGGAGTGTTCATTTCTTCTGATTTGTAGAATTAACACCAGAGGGGGCGAGGGAAACTCTAATGTCTCCCCTTTGGTCCTACAGGCTAACTCCCTGCTAGTATGTGTGGGTTGTGCCCCCGTTGTATTGTAGTCTCTGAGTACAGCACCCATACTCAGGTCAGTGTGCATCACGGTAGTAGCAGAAATGACATCTGAAACGAAGGCAATCCAGCGCTTTGGAGTGTATGAATGTTAAGCGATTGCAAAATTGTCTGTATTAAGAAGGCCCTTTTTTCTCTTTTTTATTCCAGAGAAAATAAAATATGCTTATTACAAAGTACACAGAGGTCCGCCTTATTGAAAGTTCAGAATTATACCCCCCCCTCCCCTGCAGCATACATTACACTTACAACAGTATCAGTAATATGCACTTGAATGTAATAACATATCTCACGTTTCTCTTTAATATCGTTTTGGGGCCGCTGACCTCCTTTGCTTTCTGTATTATACCAATGAATTGTTCTTTCTAAAGAGTAATAGGAAATCAGTAAGAAATACCAAACTACCATACTGTAAGAGATAAATCAAATTCAGGCTTGCTAGTTTATTGAATCTAAATTGCACCCGCTTGGCCCGAGAGCTCCATATAGACCATCAATCTTGGGCTTGATAATGGAAGCTGCTGAATTCCACCTGATGTTTGCATTATTAAATTTTCCTCTAACGAGCCGGGCTAATCCGTCCTGAAGACGGGGAGCGAGGACTGGAATGCGCTTTTGAAGCGGGATCATTTGAATGAAACATTAGCCCAGCATTTTACATGACTCCAGGGGCCTGAGCTGCAATTACACATATAATCAAAATTGGATTTCAATGGAACCTCTATTATCCCTTGTCCTTCCAGCAAAGACGGAATGAAGTGCAAATGAAGTAAAAGTCTTTACCGTTTCCAACAGTTTGTTTTTATTACCTAATTCAATAAAAGTCTTCTCAGCACTGCGGAGCAATGAACTGGAGCCCCTAATAGGCAAAGAAATATACCTCCAATAATGTTAAATATGCCGAGAAAGACCCCTGTATACTGTATGTGTGTACATTTGTTTATGTGCTTTGTTTTATAGTATATATTTATCGGTGCATATGCAGATTGTTTTAAAGTGGATCTTACCAGCAGCATTATTGAAATAGCAATACTTATTTATGTAATTAAGTAGTGTCTTGATTCTTGCCAAGGCCCATTTTCATTGTTTGTGGGGGCAGGAGCACAGAAAGGCAGCAGGGAGATGAGAGGTGGATAAACAGTTTGATTTGTGCGATCGCCTGAAGCGGGATACTGGAGAGGTGGAAGAAGGAGGGGGGGTGGGGGGGTGCTGAAAAAAAAGCAGAATTGAGATCTATTACAACCCACTATGTGTCTCGCTTCCAGTAAATGCAATTGAAGTAAGTAAGTGAAAGATTAAGCCATTTAGAGTCATTGTGCTGCGCGATGCACATCCAAGCGGAAAACAAGACCCCGACATTAAAGTTAATCAGCCGTGGCCAAAGTGTGACCAGCGCTTTGTTCATCACAATTACCACTCAAATGGGGTGTAGGAACAGTCACGGTGCGAGGGAATCTCTATACACACACACACACACACACACACACAGGTGTACGTCTCTCTTAAACAGTATACACCGCACACATATACAGTTCACATACATAATACATTCAGACCTCTTGTATACATACACAATATTTGCATAACAATGTACACATTTACGGGCACTTTTTACATCTTGGTGTGTCGTTTAGGCCATGTAATGCGTACACACATACTCCTATTTCCTGTTTACATGTAGAGATAGTATTTCTATGCAGTAGTTTTCTCCCTCCCTTCTTAAAGTTTAAGCTCATTAAATGTAATATTATTAGAGACTCAATTCCACACAGCTCACTCATCAACTAGTAAGATAGCAATAAAGCAAAATGGCTCCTTGGAGACATTAATGCTTTAGAATAAATGATGTGCTAGAACAGAAATTTAATTAATTTACAGAGTATATTGATAGTCCCTCCATACTTTGCTCTGCATTTTTTTTATCTTCATTTAATGTCTCCATTATTTGGTGGAAAAGGGGAAGGAGAAAAGAGTAGAATCAACATTAAAGATGAATTGCCAAAAGGTGTGTACTCAAACATTTTCTCAGTGTGCGCATTTCTTCCAAGCATTTAATTATGCTAACAGTAAGTGCATTTTGAAATAGCATTCACAATGGGAGAGGATGATAGCAGGCACATACGCACTCCTGTGTACTGTTATCTCTATCGCTTTCCTTTCTAAATGTGTTTAACACCTAAGCCGTCTCATTAGACTTGTGGACGTAAGAACACCATGTACTCAAATGGGAAAGGTGTCACCAAAGGTCATAAAGAAGTAACTCGGAAACACTGTGTAGTTGTTTTTTTTTTTTTTTACTAGTGATCTAAGAGGGTTGTCGGATTTGCCAAAAGCTTCTTGAATATTGATAATGGAAGAATGAAAAATCTAACATTTAGTATGTTTCTCCTAACTGCACAGTCTAGTAGGTGTACAAATTTAAGACTACAGCATTGGATTCATAGCTGAGAAATCTCAGTTTCTCCTCCACATTTTGCTTTTTATCACACTGTGACATGGTTATGTGATGTTCCCCTGGTGTAATGCATGAGCAATGAACGGACACTTGATTTGTAACTCCCTGCAACATGTCAGCGTTTTCCAATCTCTGTAGGAGCCCTCATAGCATGTGTGTTGAAACGCTTCTCCCTCTCTCCCAGCCAAAACAGACGAAGTGCTGAAAGCCAAGGAGAAGAAAGAAGAGGAGGCTCGGAAAAGGAAAGAGGAAGGTAAGTGCGTGTCGATGAACCTACCTTAGCAGGACAAGGTGCAGTGGGTGACCCCTTTCTCCTGGTGTGAGTCGAGATGTGTGGTTTACCCAAGGCAGGAGACCAAGAGAGCGGAGCTCAAGCTGCTTACTGTCCCTGATCCAGGATCAGCTTACCCACCCCTAATCCCACATCCAAACATTATGTGTAAAAGGTGGCTACTTATCCAGGATCTGGGCAGAACATACATGCGCTGAGAAGGTCATAAGTGTTCACTTCGTCTGGTTGACACAGAAAATAATAATATGAATTTAATTGTTATATGAACTAAATACATATGCACACATATGTGAAGAAGATCTTTTATTTGTTTGTTATTGAAAACTGTATCATTATTACCATTGTGGTTGTAAGGATGCATTCCTCTGTTGAAAGTCTCACTGATAACCGTCACAGATCCCCAAATTACTGTTTTATTATTACTGTTTTTGCATCTCTGGAAAGGAGAGCGTTAACCACCTGAGATCACCTTTCAAACCTGTACCTCCCTACCAGCCGCCTGTGACAGCTAGAAGAATATATATAGTGTGATAATGACGGTAAAAAAATGCTGTGTTCTGCATACAGTAAATTCTACGTGTCAGCCCCCCCTGCATTTCAACAGCTATATTCAAATGAAGTCAGGAGCAATTTGCCAGAGCGTAAAAAATGTGATAGCAAGCAATAAAAACCTTCTGATGCCATAATGAAATTAAGTCACTCCTGCTGTGGCCCCAGAAAGAAATGAGAAATGTAAAATCATCACAATGTTGATAGTCTGATGATGAGATAATTGTGTTGCTCTACACGAACACCAACCGCAGCGTGAACAAAAGTGCAAGCCCACGGAGCGGCGGTCACGATGCAGGCGTGAGGTCCTCACAGCAGGGTCACTCAAAGGGCTTTTGATCTGAGCATGTGGCCAGGGCACCAGTTAGGGAAGTGGTTTAGTTTTCCACTTACCAAAGTTGACTGTCGGATTAATCCAAATAGATACATATTCCAGTGGGCTCTTTTAGGGCAGTTTCATATGAGCGCACGGATTTCTGGTTTGGGCTGCTTTTACCCCCTTTGGTGTTGTGCCTGTTTTCTGAACATTGTTGTGTATGTGTCTTATTTCTTGGGATCTTGATTGCTTCGTATGTGCCGTGTGCCTCTTCATGTCTGTCTGTGTTATGTGTGGGTCTTTCATTTCATAAAGCCACATATTTGTAACTGTCCTTGGCACCTCAGTGTCTCTCTGTACGTACGCGTGTCTTTGTCTCTCTCACTTGTCTCTGCAAACCCCGTCTCCTGCTTTCTCTGGCTTTCTTCCCCTCTCTCCTTCTCTCTCTCAGGACCTATGTGTTTGTCACTCTCCTCTCATGGTTATGACCTTTTGCTGTTCCACAGGGAACAATCCCTTCCCTGTCACCCCATCTACTCTCAGTTAACCCAACTGCAAACACACACACGCATACGCACATACATAAACACATGAATACACACATACATACATATATACATACACACATACACACATATATCCCTGTCCCCACCCAGCTGAGGCTCCCTCTTGCCTGCGCACTTGTGTATGTGTGTGGCCAGTCTGATTGATGTGACTCCATGTAGTCTGTGACTTGCTGGCCTGGGTAATGGCCACACGCACCAGCCCTCATGTTTGTGGTGTATCCCTGCAGATCCTTCCCTTCTTCCTGTCTGGGAATGATCTGAGAGCCATCTCCTGTCTGGGGCTGTCCTTGCCTTAGTTCTGATTGGAAGATGCGGACCCTTCTGTCATGACCAGCAGCTCAGTGTGCCAAAGATTTGCTATGTTGCATTATTTACCTTGAGAGAAAGATGGGGAGAGTGCTTGTGTGCGTGCGTGTGTGTATAGGTATGTGTGTGTTTGTGCATGCATGTGTGCATATGTGTGTCTGTGCTTGTGCATGAGTGTGTGTGTGGCTGAGAAATTATTTTTGTTTCAGTTTTGTCGCGCGTGGCGTTGAATTTAGCTTTCTTCACATTAACAAGGAATCCTGCGTTTCTGATTACCGAAAACTACTTGACCTTTAAAGTTTAGTGACCTTTCACCAAAATGAAAGTCAGGCCACCAGAAATTAATTAGCCGTGTGAAGCCACTTTCTTCTCGCAGAGGTAATGATTCAAGCCTCTCTCCATGTCTTTCTCCCTCACTGAGAGGGAACGCTGGGAAACTGTTGAATAACCACGTGGCTCCAGGCTACAGTGTACCGCTCCCAGTCAAGTAGGTTCCTTAAGCAAAGTTCAGGCTGTAATCTCTCCTTTTGGAATCAATTGACTTCTTTCCTCCCCCCCTCCCCTCTCTGCCTAGTGTGGCTTTCTCGCTCTCTTAAACCGCTCTGGTTTTATGAAGTAATACATATTTTCTGTGTAGCGCTGGGAGGCTTGGTTTTTGAGCAGACAGAAATAGTTTTGCGCTGAGCGGCTCTTCAAAGTGGCTCCGCTGACAGGCAGCTGCGGTTGAGTGACCTGGAAGTGAGAGAGCAGGCGTCACGCAGCCCCACGCAGCCAACGCAGCCCAGCAGCGGCCGTGCTGCCAGCCGCTGCCTAAATGGATGTCGTGGGCAGGTATTAAACACGGGGTCGGGGGGGGGTTCCCACTCAGCCCGCAGGGGGGGAGGGCGCACGAGTTCAACCAAACAAGAAAGTTTCATTTGAACCCAGAAAATGAACCAAATGAGCAAAAGAATGCCAAAAAAAAAACGCTACCCACACTTCCATGGACTTATTTATATCTCTTCATGGTAGTCTGATCTCGGCGTTTTTTGAATCATCGGAAGGTTATGTTCCATCATTATTGTATTATTTGTACTCAGTAGGCTTTCCTTTTCAGAGCGACTTCACCCACTAATATCTTATCAGCCGCAGCAGTTATGTAACTCATACATACAGCTGGGCCACCACTGAAGCAACCACGGTGCATCATTTTAAGGATAAATCAACAGTGATCTGACCACACTCCCCTCTGGTCACGTGCCCAGCATATAGACCAGTGTCTTGTTGACACGGCTACCCAGACAAGGTCTCAGTATGTGCTCGTGCGGGATGCTGTTCATCGGTTGGTAGTGGAGCTTTACAGGGAGAGAGTGCACCGGCTGTAGAGATCAGCTGGGGGAGTCCAGGCTGAGGTGTGCAGGTGAGACACACTGCAGTGACCATCCCTCTGACACAGGGACAGGACATAGCCTGCCTCCACTCGTAACATGCTCGTAACATGCCATTCCACTCAGAGTAGCAGTATGCCCTGAAATGAAAGGAAACATGTTCCTCTTTCATCTGGTGCTTTTATGACCGCTGTTAATTCTTAAGGGCTCCAGGCCTCTGTGTTAGACAGACTAATAAGTAAATAAATAGATAAATCAAAGGTGAAAAAGGGAGCAGTTATTCTTACAGATCCATTGTTTTTTTTGTACACTCCCTACCCTCTTGGGTAATTATTTCAAAAGGTGCAGAAAGAAAATCAGGTGTTCTTTTGTATGCAGAGATCAAAACTCTCCTTCATTAAGGCTGTTGATTTCCCTTCTTTGTATTTACAGTTGTTCAGTCACGGCTGCTATAGAGGCTACATCCGGCGTGCAGTATGGAAATTAGTGTCAAATGCTTATTAACCCTAGCTCCTCGAATGCAGAAAGGTGTCGCTTCACAGCAGTCATACTCAAAGACACAGGCATCTGTACAAACTATCAATATGTTTCACATACAGTACTCCATATTTGAATGCCTATTTTCGCAGCATATGTTGGGAAAAAATGCCAACAAAACTGGTACCATCTCCTGAGACACAGTTCAGTGAAATTATATGTTATTTAATTGAATTACATATCTGTATAATTCTGAAATGTGTACTTAAGTTTACTTTACATACAAATGACCTGGATGTGTAAACCTTAACCTCCAACAGGCTGCAGAAAGGCAGAAATGAATAACCAGTTTTTTAGAACCCAAAGCATTAGGGGATAGCCAAGAAGCCCTTTTTTGCATCTTCATCAGAATGATTATTTTTTTAATTACTGTGTGTAGGAGAGGTCATGGGTTCAGTGTATACCTGTTTGTGTGTCTGTTCTGGAATTATGTGACCATTAAATATTCAGACGGGCTTTCCCCCCTTCTCTGCTCCTGCATCCATTTGCACCTCATCATGGTTTAACTAGCGCTGTTGTCAATCACAGGGCCAGCCCTTAAACAGCAAGTGTCGCGATTAGATTTCTGGCCTTGCGTCGCTTTGCAGGAGGGGGGAAAGCAATGGAGAGAGGAAAGGAAGAGAGAGGGGGGGGAAATAACATGCAAGCCAACAGAAATTCAGTTTTTTCTGCTTTGAACAAGAAGCATGTGTTTAATTTTCTGCGCTCTTGATTAGGGCTTGGGTTTGCTTTTCTACTATTTACATTCATTTAGCTGCATTTACATTAACATTTTGTAATAATGCCATAAAGTGTAATAATCTGTTTTGATGAATTTGCAATGTCTTGTTAATTCTACACTTGAATTATAGCCTTTCAGCTATATCAGATATTAAGAGAAAATACAGTGTAGAAATCCTCTCTTTTATCTTGGCCAGCGTTTCCAAATTGAACTAAAGGGGAAATTTGTGCATTTACTGTTGCGGGTATGTATTGAATTTGCCGTTCTTCCATTTGTGGAGTATGAAATTACTGCTAGTGATATATAATTTGTCTTGCAAAAAAAAAAAAAAAGGCAATCGTATGATTATGAACAACCGCTTGTGATGTTATATAGCCCAGCTGTAAGGTATGTCTATCATGAAAAATAAGCAAGGGAAATGACGGGGAAAGGAGAGAAAGGATTGGACATTGATGCTAAATGTAATCTGCCTAGAAATCAAATTATTTGACCTCCAAGCTCAACAATACAAACTCCTGCCGGACTGCTGTTAAATATTTAGCACCCTCCTGTCATGAATACAAATGGCGCACAAATTAGAATCTACAGGAGTCTGACCCCGGAACCAGACCGCGGAGCGGGGGCTCGCGCTGCTTTAAATGTTTTAATTACCGCAGTTCCCACCGCCTCTTGAAGGACAAGCACAGAAATTCAGCACCTGGTAAACATCACTTGTCCTGTCTCTCTAATCGCGCTGTATTAAGTCAAAGTGCGAAATGTTTTTTTTTTTTTTTTTATCATCATTTAAAGTCCTCGGGTAGAGTGCTACCGAAAAATGAAAACGTTGTGCATTTGTATGACATTCATGCAGTAAGAAAGAAGACGAAAGACAGATTGTGCAGTTTTCTGTGACTGCACTCTGTGATCATTTGACTTGTCTGAAATTTAAATTGTCTCGTTCACCTTGAAACAGACGGATGTTATTTTAACATAGAAGATAAAGCAGATGGAACGCATTGACCTCATTAAATAGTCATAGAATGTTCTACACAACTTTGCATCAACCACTTGCCCTCGCACTGATGTGAATTGATAAAAAATTAACAAAAATGCTGGCAATGTGCTTTATATGGTTCATGCTCTCCCTCGAGGTGTAAAAAAAAAATTCAGGGTGTTTTTATCTACGGAAATTTCGTTTGCATCGATTTCAAGGTTTCAATAAAGTGAAGACATCTTGCGCTGAAGCTCTGCGACGACCTTTTTATTGATTTCTTGTATTATTGAGTGTGTTTATGGATACACATTTTATGGCATATTGCACTGACATAATTTGGGCCGCTTCTGACATTTTTATGTGGTTGCCCCAAACTTATGAATTGAGCACCGCACCAGTGTCGAGAGGCACGCACTTTAAAGCGAGAGGAGGGAAATGGGTCAGAAAATTAAATTAACCATGCAGCGCCCTGTTCCCTCCTTTCCCAGTTAAACACTGTCTTTATTACAGCATACAGAATGCATGCATTTTCTACAGGTTTGATTTAAGCCGTTAAATGTAAGGGTGTTTTTTTTTTTTTCATCGTTACATTTGTATGTTGATTGAATTGTTTTCTTTTTTTTTTCCTCTCCCCCTTTCCACTTCTGCGGTTACCCCACGTTGGAATGATTAGTTATGCCTGGCTTGTAAGCAGTGAATCAGAGTTATGGACCCCCGGGAAATAAATTTGGCAGAAAATCAGTGTGAGAAGATTTAATTATCACTCGGAGACCTTTCCCTCTCTGGCCCAGTGATCCCGAAAGTCTGCGCGGCGCAGCCAGATCTGCGCGGACGCCAGCCTTCTCCTCCCAATTTGTTCATCCGCGCGGTGATAAGCCAAGCAATTACTGCTTTATTGATTTTTCATCACCGCAAATTTAAAGTTGATTTTTTTCCTTGAAAAGGCAGGGAGGGTGATTAAGTGCCCCCCCCATCCTCCCCATCCCCCCTCCTGACCCCCCCCCCCCCCCGCTGTTCAGTAAAAGAGGAGCCGCGTGGCAGAATCTAATAACCCCGGGTCGACCTCTGTTGTCGCTGGATAATGCGCTGTCTCTCCTCCCCGTTCATGTTCTAAAACAGGGTAGATGATAGGCGCTACGATGTGTGTGCAGATATGAGCAGAGACGCCTTAATTCGGTCCGTTTACATGAACCGGTCTCGTGTGGAACATGATCTCCAGCAGCGTGGTGCGCGCGCGTTTAAGGAAGCAGTAATAAGTACAGGAATGACGGATGAGACCCTTTATATTTTCACTATCAATAATATTTTTTTTCTGGTCACTTTTACTACCAGAAAGACTGCAGACCCGACAATGCAGAGTCCTGGAAAATGACCAAGATTCTTTAATAAGGAAATCAAACCCCATGATTAGATGGATAGGAAAGAGACAAACTCAGCAGTACAGTGCTGTCAATATAATTCTAATTACTTATGTTTTTTGTTTATTCTTTGTCCATAATTGGTTCTGGAACCGTAGTTATCCTGTAGACCATCGATCTGTCTTTCTTTTTCTGGAGAGATATACCGACACTGAATGTTTAGTAAATACATAATTAGGTACAATTTTGATTGTAACTTCTATTGAGTGATGTACACAAAAATGGTATATTTAATAGGAAGACATTGTGAGACATTGTAGACGTTTGTGGTGCAGGTCAGTCAGAACAGCGTTTGACCACCTTCTTGGTGATGTTGATTGAGGAGACCTACTGTGCTCAGCCAGTTGAGTTCACTTCCATTGTGGCTTCCATTGCAGTGTGACAGCTGTTTATAAGCCTCTTTCAGTAAAGCACATCTGCCTTTATGTCAACAGCCGTTGTAATATATTGATCATTTTTATATTTAAGCATATTTAACACGTCTATCATTTTTCTTAGCAGTCTATGCACTTCATTATAATACAAGTTAAACACAAACAGGTGTGACTATCCAACTATTAATTAACACCACACAGTCAATATGAATTTCATCCCTGCAACAATCAATAAATTAGAGTAGCAATTAACCACTGACATTGCGAAAACAATGAAGATGCCTCTAAAGCAATTTCTAACAGTTCACTCAATTAGCATATCCTTTGATGCACATTTTACACAGATACATTTTAATACGGAGACATTGAAATTGATTATAAAGCGTGAATACCAGTGTGTGATTGTTTGCACTTCCTGGGTAAAGGCTGCTCCTGTGAAGCATCTCCTCCTGTTAAAGAGGGGGACTCTGACGCGGGCGGACCGGACCGTTCACGGTCACACGTCGTGGTCTGCAGCTGGGGCTCCCAGGGGGACGGTTGCCTGTAGCAGGGCAGCAGTTCCTGGCCGGGTCTCGGAGTCGGCCTGGGTGGTATCCACGGCAGCCCTTCCAGACGCCCGGGTTTTATCGGCGTGCAAAGTTCACGAACGTGCTGGGAGGGCAACGCACAACCCGGGCAGGCGCCGGGGGGGCCGGCGGGGGCCGGGGGGTTCCGCACGGGTCAGGTTTCACTGTGGGAAAGAGGGGCTCCTCTGAGAGGGTGTGTGAGAGCGCTGTGTGGGAGGGGCTCATTTGCACCTCATCAGCGGGGCCCCCGCAAAGGGCGCGGCCCGGTGGGTGGCGGGCCCAGGCCATTATGATTAGGTGTCACCGGGTACCCCTTGAAGGGAAGTGTCACATGACTGCAATCAGGGGCAGTTTCAGTCTCAGGTGCAGACTGGGGTGACCTGATGTATTTTGTCATTCACAGTCATTCTTAGTGACTACTGCTAGAAAAAATACAGCGGACTTACTCATGGAAGGCGGTATGTTTAATTATTAGTTACAAGTATATTTTTCCAGCTGAGAGAATTTGAAAGTTTTGACAGGAATGAATCCAGCCTTAAATGTTTTATCAGTATCAGTTTCATGCTTAGAACGGATCAACCCCCATATGTCTGCCAGTGGATGCAAAGTTTACATTGCTTGGAGGGAACGAACCACAAGAGTTCCTGCTACCTTTTTTGCCTTAATTTTTATGCTTGATTTATACATGTACAAGCATTGTAGTGCATCCTTTATTTCCTTGGTAAGACAGTCTCTTGGCATCAGGAAGATTCTCTCTTGAGTAATGAAAGTCATGTGGAACATATGCTCAAACACGAGCACACACAGATACACACACGCACACACCCTCACACACCACACACCAGAAAATATTCCCTCTTAGGTTAACAGACATGCTGATTTCGTGCTCAAAGACGTTCTTAACAGAAAAATTTCTTAGGGTATAACTGGTAGCACAATGGCATTTCGGTGCCTGTTTACCATGCCTTAACATCATGTGCTTACCCACCATTCAGGCACTATGAGAAATATCCACATGTCTCTTTTTGAACAGTAATCAACTCTCTGGGTGGTGTACTCATGGGTTCACACCCTCATCCAGGTTCCCTTGACCGGTTTTCCTCAGTGTATAATCCGTGTTTTTCATCTTGACATCTGTGACATCACTGTCATAATTATCATCCTTATTGAATTTCATGTTTGGGGCCGTTGCTCAGTGTTGGCTGGTTTTTGTGCTGCTCTGTTTTAAGCTATAGCTGCTTTCCCGAGGTGCACAGAGAGTGAAACACAGCAGGCTTTCATTGGACCTGAATGAGAGGAGGCTAGAGGGAGAACTTCGGGCTCTTACACGATGATGTCATCAGAACAGCGCCTTTAACTGATATTATTAGTTAGCCCGGCGATCTCGGTTCGATTTTATCGAAGTCACACTCGTCTTCCCCTCTTTGGGTTTCCCTCCCCCTCAATAAGGTAAAGTGCAGGGTGCCGTGGCAGTTTAATGTACTAAAACGCTTTGAGTTTATTAGGCCGGGCCAGAGGTCGGGGGGGACTGTGCTTTATCACCTAGAGCTCGCTCAGTGTGTGGCGCATGGTGGCAGTGACCCCCACGTGTGGTTTCAAACCGTCCACCCCAGCCTCCCCATTAAGAGGTCACAGGCAGTCTGGGGTCGGGAGCTGCAGAGCGCAACTCTAATGGGTGCGTTGACCATGGGAAAGGGGGGGGGGGGGTGAAGTCAAAAGTAAATACAGTGAAATCAATGAGCGTCCAGTGCAAGGAGGTGACCGATGTCAACAAGGCTGTATGTCACGAGGAAGGGAGTGTGCGTCACCTGTAAATCTCACTGTGTCCTGGATTCTGATTACATCATTTTTATTTTAATGACCTCCATCAATTAAGGAATTAGTTGTCCAAGCGATTTCTCTAATTACTGAGTTATTTATAAAAGACCTGCTGAGGATGAGAAAGGAGAGCACTTCCCGTACGTGTCTGCACGCGCACACACACACACACACACACACACACACACACACACACACACGCACACAAACACACACACACTGAACTTACTCTCATCTTTTTGCTGTGTGTGCTTTTTTATAATGTTTTAAAATGGTCTTTATTTGTTGTTTTCTTTTTAATGTAATTACTACAGTTAGCAGGCTGCTTTTAAACAGTTCCATGGTGAGAGGTAATTATCTTCCACCACATATTTCAGTTCCCTTCAGAAAGGAGAAAATCATAACCAGTACCATATGACAGATGCATTTAATGGTTTGCATTTCAGTATTGCATCTGGACCGATTTAAGATACATCCACAACATCAGTCAATTGCCTGTTTCTCCCCATAGCAAGACATGCAGTCTCTGTTAGAAGAAGAAACACTTCATGGGCTGCCTTTTATTGTAGTGAATGAGAGATGCTTTTTCAGTACCTCTGGCTGATTCGCTCATTTACACACACAGCGTCTGGTCTGAAATATATCACTTTTTAGGCTGTGAAGAGTTAAACTTGCAGCATGGCAATATAGTGCAATTCCATAACATCTGTATTGTCAGATTGACTGTCACATTTCCCAAGGTTCTTAAGTGTAGTCTCAATCTAAACTCTTGAGAGCCCTATCTTTTGGTTCTGTGACCAGTTAAAAAGGGTCATCCCATAGGTGTTGCTTTTTATTGCAGATGGGCTGTTCCATAACTCATGTAGGCGGTGTCTGAAAGGGCTTGCGGCGTTCTGTGGTTTTGGTTATCAGCTCCGAGGAGGAGATCCAGTGAGGGCACCTCCACGCACATGCACGGCCTGGTCTTGAAGACGTCACTTTTCAGGCCGTGAAAGCTTCAAACTTTACTGCAGCGTGGTGATGCAGTGCAGACTAGGGGCCAGCTGCAGGCCCTCAGCCTCTGCTGAAGCAGCTGGGAGTGGTTACCCAGCATGCCTCCCTCTTCAACATGCATGACCACTTACGCTCAACACTGATCTGAGGAATGGACAGAACTAACAGAACTTGTGT